>NW_019942749.1:268694-275484 GCF_002910315.2 Salvelinus sp. IW2-2015 | reverse complement strand
TAGTGTGTGGTGTGTGTGTGTTGATGAGAGAGTGTGTTGGTGTCTGTGTGAGAGAGAGAGAGGAGAGTGTGTGTGTGTGTGTTTGTGTGATGAGAGAAGATGTGTGTGTGTGTGTCTGTGTGAGAGAGAGAGAGTGTGTGTTACCCTCTGGCTCCTGTGAACTGAGAGGTGTATGCCATCCAGCGCTGAAGTTGTCTCTCTTGGATCGGAGGAAGAGGGGCAGTGGCGGAGGGGGCCATCGGTGGAGACGAGCGGCTCAGTTTTGTAAGTGTGTGCTCCTCGACCCTTCACTGGTAGACAGGACAGAGACAGACAGAGCCACTTCAGCACTCCACACCTGCATCGGCCTTTCTGTTGTCAGGCTCTTGCCTAGCAGCTAGCAAGGGGGGGCAGGACACCAACCAGGCTGTCTAACTAATCCACTGCACAAGTGTTTAAAGTGAGACGGAAGACGGCTCCTCCAACAGGGATATTATTGCAAATATTTACTGTGCAAAGTAATTATGGATGCTGTGCTCTATATGCTAAAGTGTGCACTGAGAGGCTTGCTTAATTTACTCTGGGGGCTGTTCTTTTTGAAGTGTGGGTTTTAGACGGAGTAACTACGTTGGTATCTAATAGCGAAAGCATCAGGAGAGTGAGTGAAGTGGGGATGAAGTGCTTGTGTAATTGAGTGACTTTTGAAGGGAAGGTCAACATTTATTATAGAGGAACAACTCTCCCAGCTACGTTGTTAGGGTGTAGTGGTATTTCCCCAGCCATTGCAATATTTTATATCATTACCACTAATTACTTCGTCCACTTGAATTTTTCTCCTTGATACATTTTATATTATTGTGTCTGAAATTTATCATGGAAGTGAGATGTTCATTTAACTTTTAATTGAACATCTATATATATATATATTTTTTTTAAAGCTATAATGTCTAGCACATCCATTCGTTTGTAGAATCCATAAAATCTAAATAATGTAAAATAAATCTGATTATCATAAATAAACTGTGAAATAGATTCAAAGAAGAATATGAGTTCACGTCTCATCATCTCATACAGTAGATGAGTTTTATCTTCAAATATCTTGTAAACGTTTTAGAATTATACAGTAAGAAGTAAGAGTTCCTTCTCATCGGTTTTTCGTTTACTGGGTCTCATAGGTAGTGTATTAGCGGCTGTGTGGAATGTGTGTGTGTGTGTGTGGTGTGTGTGTGTGTGATGTGTGTGTTGTGTGTGTCGTGTGTGTGTGTTGTGTGTGTGTGTTGTTATGGTGTGTTGTGTGTGTTGTGTGTGTGTGTGTGTGTGTGTGTGAATGTGTGTTGTACGCTAGTTGTGTGTGATGTGGCTGTGTAGTGTGTCGTCGATGTGACCAGTGTGCAGTCGGACATCCTGTGTGTGTGCGCTTACACCACGCATTTATATAAGAGAGTACAGCGAGATGGTTCGGTTTAGAATTAGCGCAACATCATGTTTTATAAGGGTGTCTACTGCCTCATGGCGTGCCTGTTTTCATTACTTAAAAGCACTCTCCCTTATGTCATCATATCGGTGACATTTCAGGGAATCGATTGCTGAGAAAACAACTTTAATTCACTTTAGGCAATGAACAGCCTAGGAACAGTGGGTTAACTGCCTTGTTCTAGGGGAGAACAACAGGATTTTTTACGCCTTTGTCCACTCTGGGGGTTCGATTTCTAGCAGCCGTTTGCGGTTTACGGCCCTCAAGAGCTGTCTTAACCACTAGGCTACTCGCGGGCCCTGTTACGTGCTTGCACGATTCTTGCCATTTCCCTTTCATACCCTCTTCTCATCAACAAGCTGTTTTTCGACAATACGAGGACTTGGAGGTTGTCGCGTGATGGAACATTATCAGTAGCAACAATTCATGACTCAAAGCATTCCAGGCCATATGAGCCTTCACTCCTAATCCTTTAAATGTAAGCAGTATTGTCAGCTATATATAGACCCTTTCTCTCTTTCACGTTTTCCTCTTTCTTTCCTCTGCAAAGTCACTGGGGCTTTGTCTGGGAGAAGGCAGGCAACATGTCATGCTCTTATTGATTCGTTTGGTTTGTTAGCTGTCCATTGTTATTGTGTAATCAAGCATGAGGGGAGACGGCTTGTCAAGAATTCACGCCAGAGAGGCTTCTTCAGTTTGCCATATTCTCACTGCTCAATGTACACAAAGGCACATATTGGGCTTCATTACTAGAGAAACACATTACATTAYTGATAAGAGTAAAGGAATAGCAGCAGTGCAGAATGCAGTGTAGTTAGAATGCAATGTATAAACGGGTTGTTTTGTTGAGACTTTTTTATGAGTGTCTCACCAGAGCCTTGGATACTCTGTTATTCAATGTTTCACAATCCCCACTGTCGACCTGGACCCCAGCTGCTCTCCTACTCTATGAAACACCTTATGTTTTATTGTTTCATTCAAACAATTCTGGAATCAAACGCTMACGTTGTTTRCYATTRTATCCCAGCATAGGCTTTGGGGACTATATAATATACATATTGTTGCCCTCTGACATTTTCTGAGACTTATTGCAATATCCCTCCCTCTCTCTCCCTTCAATAATGAGAGCTGGTATTGTATAGGGCCTCTGAGAGGTTGGGGGGTGGGGCACCCTCGCTCTGTGCTCTCTTTAGCTGAGCGCAGCCCTCCCAGCTCTGCTAATAAATTATTAACCCACTGACAAATACTGTTACGGAGCCTGCCGCAGATCTGTTGCATTTTCTAACAAGATTGCTGTAGACACATGTTACAGGAGGATGGAGTCAGCCCTGTTCACTCTGTCTCTCTCACGCCTCAGCAGCTTGACTGATGGCTGGAGACCGGGGTAAAAGTGCCTGAGAGACTGAATATTTTAGTGGTAAAATAATACCACTTGATTTACTGTGTCATACAAAATAAGTGCTTTGTTTCACTCTCGCACTCCATTGAAGACRGGAGCTTGTTGTGCTGGAGGCCCGGGCTTTTTGGATGCATGAATAAAAAATGTGTCGGAATCTCCTAACTCGAGCCCACCCCCCTCCCCCTTCTCAAACCTCTCTCCACCCCCATCTTCCTCACAGCACACCATCACTCTCAACATGCAAGTTCTGAACTTTGCTCTGAATTTAGATTTCCAATGAACACTCTCAATTTCGAGACCATGTTCTATTTGATATTTTTATTTATTTTATTTCACCTTTATTTAACCAGGTAGGCCAGTTGAGAATAAGTTCTCATATAATTACAGGAAACTATTTATTGTCTGATTAAAATTGAGAGCTGGGTCTCTCTAGAGAAAACAGAAGACATCACAGGCCGGTCTGAGAGAGAGTGAGGCTCCTTCCCTCCCAGCACTATGGTACCTGACAGACTGGCCCTGTTGACACAGCTGCTGGGGCCTGGGTGATTAACGTGGCCTTCCATTTTCACCCTAACCACCACCAAAAATACTGATCTATAACTACGTGCCTCTGTNTGTGTGTGTGTGTGTGTGTGTGTGTGTGTGTGTGCGCCTGCCTGTAAGACTTGGATGTCCTAATACGTATATGTGTTTTCAACACTCTTTATTGTAATGCCTTGTGAAATACAGTAATGTGCTGGCTCTGAACTCAGTTATTGAACTGTATTTAACAATTCACATTGAGAGTGCCAGTCTGCTCTGCTGTTCAGCGCGGTGTGTGTAAAAGGATGGCACGGCTTCAAGTGAACTAGTCATTCTTTAGTGGAGCTGAGGCTGCTGAGCGCTGGCGGGCCTAACAGCGGCATGCGATGTGCACAATCCTCACGTACGGGGAGGAAGCACCTAGACTCTTGATCAGATTAATCTCACCCTGTGTCAAATTTGTTTTGAGCCCTCTGTGAATCCCATGCCATACATTTGGCAGAGTCTGGTGAGGTACGGTGGAGTCTGTCTGTCTGTCTCATGGTCCTCCCAGCAGGCAGCACAAGGACACGATCACACCACAGCCCTTGACCTAGAATACCAACCTCTCTGTCTCCTTCCTCCAGCCCATAGCCYAGTAGCTAAGGGGGTGGTTAAACCTCTGCCACAGTGACCCTGTGGAAGAGAGGATAATGGGCCAGATTTCTCACACCTTGAGCTCCCCTCCCTGTCTCTCCCTGTCTTCCCCTGCAAATCCCTGCCTCTCCCTGGCATAGAAGATGCTACAGCAGAGATGAGACCTAGACTTGAGTCTCACATGCTGTTTTCATTGTTAAATACCCAGCAGCTTAGATAGAGGCAGATCAGGGGCATGGGAAAAGAAAATGACCAGTAAATATGGACTGGCTCCTTTTCCCCACTTCAGATCAGTAGTAATGCCATATTATTATCTCATTAATACCAATCACAAAATTCGATTTTCTGGCACAGTATTCATTTCAGTAATTGTAGGTCACAGCATGAGGGTGGCGTTATTAATTGTAAGAACAGGCTAAATTAGCTGTAAAATTCTATGACTGGAAATGTTAAGCTACATGAAAAAATGAAACACTGTTAGCATTTGTTTTCTTTGCACCTGATATGTCAAGTGCACTCTTCACTGTAATATTCATGAAAGTGTGTGACAGATTTGTAAATTCTGTCTTCCACTGCCAGGATCGGATTTCCAAGCTGCTTAAGTAGGATTTATTGGCCTGGAGAAATAGTGTAGCACTGAAAAGGTAATCGTTTGCTAATTTGGAGAGTGGAAGTAAAAAGGAAGCAGCTTGGGGTTGTGTTGTGTTTGGTGGCAGGATCATTCTGTCAACTGTTCAATTCAATCAATTCAGGCTCTTCTGTTAATTAAGAAGAGGACAAGTACATTACTTTGACTCGTCATCTCTTATAATTGTTTATCATAAACAAAAGCGTTTAAGGCATTATCTGAATTTGGAGCGCTAGAGAGTAGTGTTGTCATGTTTAACTTTATCTAGGGTCATTATTGACTGGGGCTTGACTGGGACACTATCTGGGCTGTTAGAGCTTTAATGAGAGTGTGTTATGTGGTATAGTAACCCTCTTAGCAGCCTAATCATTGGCTGGGGGGAGGGGGAGGGAGGTTGGGCCTGGCCCAGACACAGGCACCGCTCCAGCCTCATCTCCACCTCATCTCCACCATTTACATGAAACAAAGGATTAGGAGAAGCCCCATGGCCTGCTCTCACACCTCCTCAGCAGGCCACATGACCATTGATAGGATCTCTCCAACTTTGACTCAGGTCCAACATTGTTTTTCAGGGCACCAACAGGTGTAGGTTGATGTGAGGATGGTGAAACATCCAGCAAACCTGTCGTAAATACATTTTGACATCACGTGTTTTGTCGTCCCGGTGTCATAAAACTGTCTGACGTTTAACTATGTGGCTTTGAAGTTTTCTGACCGTTGTCCTATTCTCTTTCTCTCTTCCACAGCAGAATAATGTCTTCCAAGCAAGCCACCTCTCGTTTGCCTCCGTCGCCGATGGGGAGGAAGCCATGAGTCAGGACCACCTGTCCTGGGATAAGGAGGAGAGTGCGGAGGCCCACGGGAGCCCCAGCTGCCCCTGCAGCCTGCTCCACAGCAAGGGCTCCATGGACGAACTGCAGCCCCTCAGCAGTGTCCTCCAGAGAGTGACTGGGACAGCATGGTGTCAGCCCAGCAGCGCATGGTGGAGACACCACCCAGTAGACCAGTAGACCAGTTGACTAGTAGACATATTACATTTACTAAAAAAGACTAATTCCTAGAAAACATACATCCCAAAGAATGAAGAGTAATATGTCTTAGCAGGTTTTTTGTGGATCTATCTGATATAGGGTCTATAGCTAGCTGCCTTATGCTGTAATACTCAGTGTCTACTGTAATGACTCAGTGTACCCTTCACTATTTACTGTAGGTGACAGGCAAGCCATCAGAAGGTTCAGAGGGTACCATATTATTGTCTCTGTACAACAGTCTGTTTTCAAACGTTGTCAGGGGTGAGGTAGATTCCAGACAATGTTGTGTATGTTCCGTTGGTGACCTTCACCATTATGACTTTCACCAGTGTCTAGCCTCTGAGTGTGAGTAAGCCTGACACACACACACACACACACACACACACACACCACACACACACACACACACACACACACACACACACACACACACACACACACCACACACACACACACGCACACGCACACGCACGCACACACACGCACACGCACGCACACACACACACACACAACTGTCTTGTCACTATGCCCTAGCAGAGAGGAATTTCTCCGACAAGGACACGGTCACAACAGAGCCCTCGGAACAATTTCAATGAAGACTTAAGACCATGCGTTCTGCCAAGCACTTGTCTTTGAAGTCTAAGCTCTCACGAGTGTCTTGAGATCCTCCCCACTCTAAAAGAAGAGCACAACAACGTATTGAGTTGCATTTTAACGTCACACACAGATTTGATGAAACTATAAATAGGGAGACAATACAACAGTGGAACAAAGTCTCTGAGAGGGTATCTGTTCTAGAGGGCCTGCCCGGGCCCCTCAGCCCCCAAGGCCGCCTGACTCCCTCACTAGAGGCTCTCTCTGGACCAGGATGCACTGGGGCCAAGATACAGGCTCAACAGCCACCCATTGTTCTGTGCTTGTAAAAGGGAACTCTTCACATGCCCAGCCCCTCCCTCCTCCTCCCAGCCATGGGTACTGTCTCTAATACTGTGAAGCCGTAGGGATCCTGGGACCCTCAGATAGGCAGCACCAAACCAACTATAATCAACTACATGTTATTATTAGGCTGAACAGGCCTAGAGATATCAACAGTAAAACGTGTATTACACTACACAGCATCC
>NW_019942749.1:258694-263694 GCF_002910315.2 Salvelinus sp. IW2-2015 | reverse complement strand
CACAGTACCCAACAGCCCTTCTGTCACCCTATGGTAACCTCCACTCCTAGTCCTATATGGTATTCAAGTACCCAACAGCACCTTCTGTACCCTCTATTTAACCCTCCATCTCCTCTAGTCCTATATGGTATCTCACAGTACCCAAACAGCACTTCTGTCACCTTGGTACCCCTCCACTCCCTAGTCCTATATGGTATCTTCACAGTACCCAACAGAACCTTCTGTCACCCTATGGTAACCCTCCACTCCCTAGTCTATATGGTATCACAGTACCCCAAGAACCTTCTGTCACCCTATGGTACCCCTCCACTCCCTAGTCTATATGGTATCTCACAGTAACCCACGCAAAACCTTCTGTCACCTTATGGTAACCCTCCACTCCCTAGTCATATATGGTATCTCAACGAGTACGCCAACAGAACCTTCTGCACCTATGGAACCCTCCACTCCCTAGTCCTATATGGGTTATTCTCACAGTACCCAACAGCACCTTCTCTGTCTACCGTTATGTAACCCTCCCACTCCCTACGTCCTATATGGTATCTCACATACCCAGACAGAACCTTCTGTCTCATCTTATTGGTACCTCGCACTCCCTAGTCCTATAATGGTACTGTCCCACAGTACCCACAGAAGCCTTCTGTCACACTTAATGTGTAACCCTCCCCACTCCCTAGTCCTATATGGATCGTTCAACAGTAGCCCAAACACACCTTCTGTCACTTATTGGAAACCCATCACTCCCTAGTCCCTATGGGTATCTCACAGTACCCAACAGCACCTTCTGTCACCCAGTGTAACGCCTCCACTCCCTGAGTCCTAATTATGGTATCTCACCTTACCCACATGCACCTTCCTGTCACCTCTATGGTAACCCTCCCTACTCCCTAGTCCCATATGGTATCATCAAGTACCCAACAGAACCTTCTGTCACCTTATGGTAACCCTCACCTCGCTAACGATCTATATGGGTTATACTCACAGTACCCAGACAGAACCTGTCTGCGACCCATATGGTAACCCCTCCACTCCCTAGTCTACTATTGGTATTCGACAGGTACCCAACGCAGCCTTCTGTCACCCTAATAGTACCCTCCATTCCCTAGTCCTATACGTTGGTATCACAGACCCACAAGCACCTTCTGGCACCGCTATGGTAACCCTCCACTCCCTAGTCCTATATGGTATCTCACATACCAAACAGAACCTTCTGTCACCTATGTAACCCTCCAACTCCTAGTGCCTATATGGTATCCACGAGTAACCCACACAGAACTTCGGCACCCTATGGTAACCCTCCACTCCCTAGTCCACTATGGTATCTAGCAACCAGACCCAACAGCAACTGTCTGTCACCCTGTGGAACCCTCCACTCCCTATCCTATATGTATCTCACAGTACCCAACAGAAACTTCTGCCACCCTATGGTAACCTCTCACTCCCTAGTCCTATATGTATCTCACAGTACCCCACAGCACCTTCTGTCACCCTATGGTAACCCTCCACTCCCTAGTCCTATATGGTATCTCACATACCCACAGAACCTTCGTCACCCTATGTAACCCTCCACTCCCTAGTCCTATTATGGTTCTCACATGTACCCAACAGAACCTTCTGTCACCTCTATGGTAACCCTCCACTCCCTACTCCTATATGTATCTCACAGTACCCCAACAGCACCTTCTGTCACCGCTATGGTAACCCTCCACTCCTAGTCCTATATGTATCTCACAGTACCCCACAGCACCTTCTGTCACCCTATGGTAACCCTCCCTCCCTAGTCCTATATGTATCTCACAGTACCCACAGCACCTTCTGTCACCCTTTGTAACCCTCCACTCCCTAGTCCTATATGTATCTCACATACCCAACGAACCTTCTGTCACCGCATGGTAACCCTCCACTCCCTATTCCTATATGGTATCTCACAATACCCACAGCACCTTCTGTCACCCTATGGTAACCTCCACTCCCTAGTCGCTATATTGGTTCTCACAGTACCCAACAGAACCTTCGTCACCCTATGGTAAACCCGCCTCCACTCCCTAGTCCGTATATGTAACTCTCACATACCCAACAGAACCTTCTGTCACCAGCTATGGTATCCCTCGCACTCCCTAGGTCCTATATGGTATCTCACAAGTACCCAACAGCACCTTCTGTCACCCTTGGTAACCCTCCACTTCCCCTAGCCTATATGGTATCTCACAGTACCCCACAGCACCTTCTGTCACCCTATGTAACCCTCCACTCCTAGTCCTATATGGTATCTCACAGTACCAACAGCAACCTTCTGTCACCCTTTGGCCCTCCACTCCCTAGTCCTATATGGTATCTCACAGTACCCAACAGAACCTTCTGTCACCCTTATGGTAACCCTCCACTCCCCTGTATCTATATGGTATCTCACAGTCCCCAACAGAACCTTCTTCACCCTATGTACCTCCACTCCTAGTCCTATATGGTATCTCACAGTACCCAACAGACCTTCTGTCACCCTATGGTAACCCTCCACTCCCTAGTCCTATATGGTATCTCACAGTACCCAACAGAACTTCTGTCACCCTATGTAACCCTCCACTCCCTAGTCCTATATGGTATCTCACAGTACAACAGCACCTTCTGTCACCCTATGGTAACCCTCCACTCCCTAGTCCTATATGGTATCTCACAGTACCCAACAGCACTTCTGTCACCCTATGGTAACCCTCCACTCCCTAGTCCTATATGGTATCTCACAGTACCAACAGCACCGTCTGTCACCCTTGGTAACCCTCCACTCCCTAGTCCGTATATGTATCTCACAGTACCCAACAGAACCTTCGTGCACCCTATGGTAACCCTCCACTCCCTAGTCCTATATGGTATTCACAGTACCCACAGAACCTTCTGTCACCTATGGTACCCTCCACTCCCTAGTCCTATATGGTATCTCACAGTACCCAACAGAACCTTCTGTCACCCTATGGTAACCCTCCACTCCCTATCCTATATGGTATCTCACAGTACCCAACAGAACCTTCTGTCACCCTATGGTAACCCTCCACTCCCTAGTCCTATATGGTATCTCACAGTACCCAACAGCACTTCTGTCACCTCCCAACTCTCTCCCCCAGACTGCAGACTGTAAGAAGAACGCACAGCGGAAAAAAAATGTTTGAAAGAAGCCGCTACAACACATTTCCCCCATTCTTAATTAGCACGGGCAACTAGTAGTATAGTGTAGTATTCAATCAGACTTGGAGCTCCCTGGGGACGCTGGTGTCTCATTCAGCGTCTGGGGAGCTCTTAGCTTAAGCGCTACATCACATGAATAAATTAGACGTCCGTTCGTTTAAAAATAATTTGTTGCTTTCTTTTTATAAAGTGTTTGTTTTGTGGTCTTTGCACAGTATCAACTATCCTGGATTATTCAGTAGATCATCTCCATCCCAATATCTAATACTCCTCATTTAATTAGGTCATCCAAATTCTACTATTACTAATAACGATATTAGATTTTAGCAATATTAGATACTAGATTTACGATAATTTCTTCAGATTCATTATTTATGATATTGTTGACGTATGTGTTTAATAGTAAAAACAGTGTCTTAACTAGTATTTCTTCCCCTGTTGTCTTAATGGTATCGTTAGTTTCATACCCTTGACTTTTCCAGAGATGATACCTTTCCCTTGGCACAGAGGACATCTCTCATGTGTCTCTGGTTTCTGATGGGGTTGTTTTCCGCGGCGGGCGCGCTCCTCTGAGCCCTCTGTGGCGAAGGCGTGCGTTATGGTAATGAGCCCCAGCTGGTGAGGGCCGGTTGTTGCAGTAATTTAAATGGTCAAGTGCAGCTGGTAATCCAGGGCCGTATGTTAGCGCAGGGAGGAGAGAGTGCTTCAACGTGCAGTACAGCTGTTTTAATCTCCTGTTAATAAAAGAGCCTGGCCCTGCCTCATGCGCCATGCATCAACACCACCTAAATAAACTCCCTTGTTGGAGGAAATTMGTTTCTGAGAACACAGAACAAGACAAGAGGCTCACGAAGTTCAATATGTCGTCTGTAATCTGCTGGAATGGAGAGATTCAGTGTCCTTATGGACGCTTGACACCAATTCCATCAGTTGAGATGACTGTGTGATTGCTGTACATCAGAAGGGATATTACAGAGTACACTGTGTAGGGCAGGCGGGTAACTGTTGTTACCGTTCATAATCTATGTCAGTGTTTATAGAGAGCCTCTGTGAGCATCTTGAAAGGGCAGGATTAACCCATTACGGGCATACCAGGAGGTTGGAGAGCCACCATTTGTTGCCTTAATGACCTGGCTAATGTAAGACAAAGCAGCGATGAGCTAAATATATCACTTATCTAAGCTACAGTATGCTATCATGGAGACAACTGTTCCTCCTAATCCACCCTGCTTTAGTCCCTCCACTGGTCTGGATCACTGGAGTCTTCAGAGCAGAGCGAGACACCGTGGGAGGGCGGTAGAGCCACTGAGTATGGCCACTGTGGCGGGTTCAGGCACGGAGCACTGAGATGGCAGCCCAGTTAGGCAAAGTTGCGGTCAACCTTCGTCTGATTGGATTTGAGGGCAGCGAACCCTGAACGATGATATACATTTAATACGTTTTTTGGAACTGAAAGAGGCATGGCCGGCCGGCGGAAGGAGACATCTGTCATCTCTGTTAGGACTGCTCTCTGTCCAGTCCACAGCTTTACCATCGCTCAGTAGCAAATATGGCCTCTGGACTAGCACAACGTCACACAATTATCTAAATTACACTTTCTGACTCATTCATCACTGAATCTAAGAGGATATACAATGTCCAGTTTAAACAACTTCAAAGTTAATGGTGTCGTAACAAGTGTGACATAGTGAAACAGAGAGGATTCTCATGCCCTCTACATTAAGGTCAGCAAGCTCAGTCTTGATCCATCATCACAATGAGATGAATTCCTGACCAGGGACATAACAGGGAGGACTCAGTCAGATAAGAGGCAAGCAAGAATT
>NW_019942749.1:249494-255631 GCF_002910315.2 Salvelinus sp. IW2-2015 | reverse complement strand
CATGCCTCCGTGCACAGAAATTGCGTTGTGCTCGACAGGCCACCGATAAAAAAAAAACTTGTCTCGGCATGCCACTCAATGCACAATAGAAAGAGACATTAGGAATTCATTAATGCACGCAAATCCAATCCAGAGCTGGTTGTGCTGGCAAGGATTCAACCTGTCTGTATAGAGCCCAAAGGAACAGGCTAAAACCTAACAAACACAACTATCACCTGTCCTTGTCTTGGGGACAACACAGTGTTGACTCCCTATAGCCATTATTCATACTTTAGTGCATTATAGGAAGCTGGTCTAACTGCATGTGAATCCAACCAAGGTCACCTTGGATCTTCATAATGGAGGCCATTTTTCTTTTTCCCTTAATACCTTATACTGACATTTTTAACTCTTGACAGAGTGTGTCTGGAAAGCTCTCCATAAATAATGCATTTACAATACCTAGTAAATAAACATTGGGCACAATCGTTAGCCTTCCTGGCCACTGAGTCTAATAGAGTTTTAGGCATGTCAGAAAGTGATGCACTCAAGCCGGTCAGATATTAATCTCCTTCTTTGTAGTGTACTCTGTTACAGAGACTTGCTGCTTGCATCAGGGAATGTCAACACACAGGCATGCATGCACAAACGTCCCCTTTTTGCCTGGGCATCAACAGTCCTCTGCCTGTGCCACTATAGTGTCGTATTGCCAGGAGTAGTTCTGACTGCTGCTAAAAGCTTGTTTGTTATATTTTAATCCATGTTTATAGGCCGGCTAGACTGAATGACATGTTTCAGGCAGGACTGTGGCAGGGCTGCAGGCTAACCCTAAACCCAACACTGGCCTGGGATATTGAAACAGGTTCTAGGTCTATGTTCCCTTATGGAAAAAATACACAAGGCTTTTTAGATTTCAGGTTGCACTAGAGATTGCAGTACATAACATCTATATTCTGRTGTAACGGAACTGCTTTTACAGTTCAACCTGGTGGTTGGCCTGTATAACAGTACACGGTATCTCACAGTGTTCCTGTGATGACTCTAGTCTGTCTGTGGAGAAGAAGTGAGAAGGAGAGGTCGCTCCCCATTGAGTTGGGATGTCCTGACCYCCTGGGAACAGGTGTGCATGCTGGAGGTCCTGTCTCAGAGGGTAACCTGTGACACTATGAACAGTTGCTAATGTGAAAGGGTGAGGATTTCTCCCCAAGGCAGTAACCCAACCTCCTTGGAGCTGAGAGGAGGTCCACACTCCACACTATGGTGCACAGGAGCCAGGCTATGGCCAACAGAAGCTAGCCGTGTCAGTCAGAGTATCTRGTTAGCAGTGCACCTGKACCACAGCAAGGCCTATTGACTAATTACCATACCAGTGTGAAGCCACAGCACCTTCATCCACAGGGACAGTTCACCAAATCACAGCCTTCCTCTCTGAGGTAGAAGGATTTTGAAAGAGATCACACACRTCAGCAGCAGATGGCCTCCACTGTGCGAGATGAGTGGTCAAATCGTGCTGTTTAGTTGGGTGATCTGAATGTAGGTTTCTCAATCTCAGTCATACTCTATGTAATGCCAATCAGTATATATNTGCTATCATGGAGACAACTGTTCCTCCTAATCCACCCTGCTTTAGTCCCTCCACTGGTCTGGATCACTGGAGTCTTCAGAGCAGAGCGAGACACCATCTGCTGCCATTATTCTGACTGAGTCCTCCCTGTTATGTCCCTGGTCAGGAATTTCATCTCATTGTGATGATTGATCAAGACTGAGCTTGCTGACCTTAATGGTAGAGGGCATGAGAATCCTCTCTGTTTCACCTACTACAATGTAGACATTTCTTACGACACCATTAACATTGAAGTTGTTTAAACTGGACWTTGTATATCCTCTTAGATTCAGTGATGAATGAGTCAGAAAGTGTMATTTAGATAATTGTGTGACGTTGTGCTAGTCCAGAGGCCATATTTGCTACTGAGCGATGGTAAAGCTGTGGACTGGGACAGAGAGCAGTCCTAACGGAAGATGACAGAGTGGGTCTCCTTCCGCCGGCCGGCCATGCCTCTTTCAGTTCCCTAAAAAAACATTAATTAAATGTATATCATCTTCAGGGTTCGCTGCCCTCAAATCCAATCAGACGAAGGTTGACCGCAACTTTGCCTAACTGGGCTGCCATCTCAGTGCTCCGTGCCTGAACCCGCCACAGTGGCCATACTCAGTGGCTCTACCRCCCTCCCACCCCTCCTCCGTCCTCTCTGTCACTGGTCCTTAAAGTGCTCTAAGTGCTTGTGACTGTGCTAATGAATGAAATGTCCTCCCAGCAGTGAGGACTGCATTAAGCTGAATAGCCACCTTAGCTGTAAAAACTCTATTAGACTCAGTGGCCAGGAAGGCTAACGATTGTGCCCAATGTTTATTTACTAGGTATTGTAAATGCATTATTTATGGAGWGCTTTCCAGACACYACWTGTCAAGAGTTAAAAATGTCAGTATAAGGTATTAAGGGAAAAAGAAAAATGGYCTCCATTATGAAGATCCAAGGTGACCTTGGTTGGATTCACATGCAGTTAGACCAGCTTCCTATAATGCACTAAAGTATGAATAATGGCTATAGGGAGTCAACACTGTGTTGTCCCCAAGACAAGGACAGGTGATAGTTGTGTTTGTTAGGTTTTAGCCTGTTCCTTTGGGCTCTATACAGACAGGTTGAATCCTTGCCAGCACAACCAGCTCTGGATTGGATTTGCGTGCAGTTAATGAATTCCTAATGTCTCTTTCTATTGTGCATTGAGTGGCATGCCGAGACAAGTTTTTATTTTTTATCGGTGGCCTGTCGAGCACAACGCAATTTCTGTGCACGGAGGCATCACACACCACATACAGAACACCCCAACAACGCATAAAGAGAGGACACCACAGTACACTTAAACATAAGAGAACCACAACACTTCTAAAGAAGACACCACAACAACCACAGATACTATAGAGATGACACCCTGAATACAATCATTACAGGATCAAAGAGACATCGCAACAACACTAAATAAGAGACAACGGACCCTTTTACGCACAACACTCCCATAATAGGTCGAGACCCACCGAAGAGCGGAGTTACATATCTACTAAAAGAACCCACAACACTTAACATAAAAAGGACACCACAACACTACATAAAAGAGGGACACCACAACTCACTTAAAAGAGACAATCTACAACACTATTAAGAGGAGGACAACACAACACTACATTAAGAGGCGGGACATACACTACATAAAGAGAGACAACACAACACTTACATTAATGAGGACAACCACACTACATTTTAAAGGAGAACCACAACACTACACTTAAGAGAGAGAAAACAAACACTATAAAGAGGAGACATACACAACAATACAATATAGAGAGACCTGCACAACACTACATAAAGAGACAAGGCACACACGGCAATAAAGGAGAGACACACCACACATAAAAGAGAGACAACCACAACACTACATAAAGAGAGACTGCCACATAACTACATAAAGAGAGACAACACAAACACTGCATAAGAGAAGCACACCACAACACTACATAAAGAGATACCCACAAACTACATTTAAAGGAGAGACAAACCACAAACACTACATAAAGAGAGGACAACACACACTACATTAAAGAGAGACACCACACCAAAACTACGCATATGAGAGAGACCTACTAACACTACATAAAGAGAGACAAACAACATCACATAACATAAATAGAGACAACACATTGACCTACATAGAAGAAGAGACCAACAACACTAGAATCTGAACATAAGAGAGACACCACAAAACGACTAACTTAAAGAGAGACGAACACAGACACTACATAAAGAGAGACAACACAAACTACATAAGAGAGGACACAACACTACATTAAAGAGAGACACAAACTAGCATAAAAGAGATGACACCACAAACTGCATAAAGAGAGACCACCACAACACACATAAAGAGAGACACCCCACAACACGACATAAAGAGAGACAACACTACATAAAGAGAGACACACAACACTACATAAAGAAGAGAAACACAACGCACTGGACAATAAAGGAGAGCCACAACACTACATAAAGAGAGACCACGAACACTACTAAAGAGAGACAACACACAACACAGCTAAAGAGAGACACAACATACATAAAGAGAGACCACCACAACACTGTATAAAGAGAGGAATACCACAACAACTACATAAAGAGAACCCCAACACTAACTAAAGAGAGAGAACAAAAACATGGGCATAAGAAAGACACCAACAACTACATATAAGGATTAGTGAGAAGCACAACACACATAAGAGGACGGTAACGAAACCACTAATAAAGAGAGACAAACAGAATACTACACGTAACTACATACAAGAAGACAACCACAACACTAATAGAGGACAACCACAAACACCACTAAAGATGAACTAACCAAACACTACATAAAGAGAGACACGACAACACTGGCATAAAAGAGAGACAAGACACAACACTACAAAAGGAGAGACACCACAACACACATAAAGGAGACAACACAACACTACTAAAGAGAGAGACCAAAACTACATAAAGAGAGAACACCACGAACACTACGATAAAGAGCGAGACACCTAGACAAATACACTATAGAAGAGAACACAAACATTTACATAAAGAGGCTGAGACAAGATCATTTCCAATTTTCACAATTGTTTTTGGTCTGTGTCTTCCCTTCACAACCTGGTTCCAAGCCCATCAATTACATGTTCTGTATTAACAACACTCTGTTTCCCTCTATGTCCTTGGTCGGTGATTGTTTTGTTGTATGTATTGGTGCTATTATTTTCTGGTGTTGTGACGGGTTTTGTACCCACTTTTATTATTTTGTATATTTTTGGTTTTCAGAGTTTTGTGAGCACTTATTAACGACCTCCGTTTATACCAAGTTCGTTCTCTCTGCGCCTGACTTCCCTGCCACCAGCACGCACCACACACAATTAACAGAGAGAGAGAGAGAGAGAGAGAGAGAGAGAGAGAGAGAGAGAGAGAGAGAGAGAGAGAGGAGAGAGAGAGAGAGAGAGAGAGAGAGAGAGAGAGAGAGAGAGAGAGATGGAGAGATGAGAATATATATACTGATTGGCATTACATAGAGTATGACTGAGATTGAGAACATACATTCAGATCACCAACTAAACAGCACGATTTGACCACTCATTCCACAGTGGAGGCCATCTGCTGCTGAGTGTGTGATCTCTTTCAAAATCCTTCTACCTCAGAGAGGAAGGCTGTGATTTGGTGAACTGTCCCTGTGGATGAAGGTGCTGTGGCTTCACACTGGTATGGTAATTAGTCAATAGGCCTTGCTGTGGTCAGGTGCACTGCTAACCAGATACTCTGACTGACACGGCTAGCTTCTGTTGGCCATAGCCTGGCTCCTGTGCACCATAGTGTGGAGTGTGGCCTCCTCTCAGCTCCAAGGAGGTTGGGTTACTGCCTTGGGGAGAATCCTCACCCTTTCACATTAGCAACTGTTCATAGTGTCACAGGTTACCCTCTGAGACAGGACCTCCAGCATGCACACCCTGTTCCCAGGAGGTCAGGACATCCCAACTCAATGGGGAGCGACCTCCTCTCTCACTTCTTCTCCACAGACAGACTAGAGTCATCACAGGAACACTGTGAGATACTGTGTACTTTATAACAGGCCAACCACCAGGTTGAACTGTAAAAGCAGTTCCGTTACACAGAATATAGATGTTATGTACTGCAATCTCTAGTGCAACCTGAAATCTAAAAAGCCTTGTGTATTTTTTCCATAAGGGAACATAGACTAGAACTGTTTCAATATCCCAGGCCAGTGTTGGGTTTAGGGTTAGCCTGCAGCCCTGCCACAGTCCTGCCTGAAACATGTCATTCAGTCTCGCCGGCCTATAACATGGATTAAAATATAACAACAGCTTTGCAGCAGTCAGAACTACTCCTGGCCGACATACGACACTATATGGCACAGGCAGAGGACTGTGATGCCCAGGCAAAAAGAGGACGTTTGTGCATGCATGCCTTGTGTTGACATTCCCTGATGCAAGCAGCAAGTCTCTGTAACAGAGTACACTACAAAAAGGAGAATATCTGACCGGCTTGAGTGCATCACTTCTGACATGCT
>NW_019942749.1:241236-248395 GCF_002910315.2 Salvelinus sp. IW2-2015 | reverse complement strand
GTGCAGAAAGTTTTGGTACCCTTCCCCAGATCTGTGCCCCGACACAATTCCTGTCTCTGGAGCTTCAACAGGACAATTCCTTCAACCTCGTGCTTGGTTTTTGCTCTGACATCGCCACTGTCAACTGTGGGACCTTATATAGACAGGTGTGTGCCTTTCCAAAATAATTGGCCAATCAATTGAATTTTACCACAGATGTAATACAGTTGTAGAAACATCTGCAAGGATGATCAACGGAAAACAGGATGGCACCTGAGCTCAAGTTCGAGTCTCATAGCAAACTTATTTTAATTGTCACATGCGTTGAAATACAACGGGTGTGAGGACTTTACTTGAAATAGACTGCTTGACGAGCCCTTAAAAAATAATTATAAAAAATCACAGAGGAATAAAATTACACAAGAATGGAGCTATATTGCAGGGACCACACACACACACACACACACACCACACACACCCACACACACACACACCACACACACACCACACACACACACACACACACACACACACACACACACACACCACACACACGCCACGAGCATACACTCAGAGGCACAAACACTAGAGAACAAAACCATCTAAAAATACTCAAACATACACAAATACAACAGCCACTTGATCAAATATCGTCACTTGTATTCAAGATATGGCAGGGTTGTCAGATAGACAGAAG
This sequence comes from Salvelinus sp. IW2-2015, assembly GCF_002910315.2. Classification (NCBI taxonomy): domain Eukaryota; kingdom Metazoa; phylum Chordata; class Actinopteri; order Salmoniformes; family Salmonidae; genus Salvelinus; species Salvelinus sp. IW2-2015. The sequence continues at coordinate 247,719 of NW_019942749.1, read as the reverse complement.
AAAAGGAACAATTATTAAAGAGAAGACAAGAAGATGGAGCAGTGGAGAAAGGAGAGAAGAGAGAAACAAGCGGTTGACTGATGTTTGGGGACTGGGGAGAGTAGAGGAGAGCTAAGTGTTTGAAGCGCGCCTCAAAACCTGCAGGTTCACCTCGGCTAGCAGCCAACACATTTAAAAGGCGACTGGGTCTCCAGCCTCATTGCATATGCATCGAGTCAGAGGCTCACGCCACAGAATCATTATAACAAAGATTCCTATAATTAGGTGGGATTAAACAGAGCCAGACGACGCGGGCAGCTGGATAGAGGGGAGAGGGAAAAGAGAGAGAGCTTGTCTACTATATTATTTCTTAAGCAACCTTACGTGAGTCGATAAGAACACAACCAGATACTTGTGGCATGAAATGAAAATGACCTTTCCACAAAAATCCTGAGCTTGGCTAATAACAATGTATTACGCATACAGTTTCAAAGGTACAAATCACCTGTAGCCAATTTTACAGTGAGCTTCCATGGCTGAGGACAGCAGGATTGGGCAGAGACTGTGTTAGGACTTAAGTCATGAGTTCATCAGTATTAATCAGGCCAAAGGCTTGGAAGCTGATCCATATTCTGCATTGAAGGTCCCCAAGAACACAGTGGCCTCCATCATTCTTAAATGGAAGAAGTTTGGAACCACCAAGATTCTTCCTAGAGCTGGCCATCTGGTACCATCCCTACGGTGAAGCATGGCGGTGACAGCATCATGCTGTGGGGATGTTTTTCAGCGGCAGGGACTGGGAGATTAGTCAGGATCGAGGGAAAGATGAACGGAGCAAAGCACAGAGAGATCCTTGATGAAACCCTGTTCCAGAGCTTTCAGGACCTCAGACTGGGGCGAAGGTTCACAAAGCCAAGACAACGCATGAGTGGCTTCGGGCCAAGTCTCTGAATGTCCTTGAGCCCGAACTTGAACCCGATCGAACATCTCTGGAGAGATCTGAAAATAGCTGTGCAGCGACGCTCCCCATCCAACCTGACAGAGCTTGAGAGCATCTGCAGAGAAGAACGGGAGAAACTCCCCAAATACAGGTGTGCCAAGCTTGTAGCGTCATACCCAAGAAGACTCAAGTCTGTAGTCACTGCCAAAGGTGCTTCAACAAAGTACTGAGTAAAGGGTCTGAATACTTATGTAAATGTTATATTTCAGTTTATTTATTTTATTGTAAATTAGCAAATATTTCTTTTAAAACCTGTTTTGTCATTATGAGGTATTGTGTGTAGATTGATGAGGGGGAAATAACGATTTAATACATTTTAGAATAAGGCTATAATGTCCCGTGTGGCTCAGTTGGTAGAGCATGGCACTTGCAACGCCAGGGTTGTGGGTTCATTCCCCACGGGGGGACCAGGATGACCAGGATGAATATGTATGAACTTTCCAATTTGTAAGTCGCTCTGGATAAGAGCGTCTGCTAAATGACTTAAATGTAAATGTAAATGTAACAAAATGTGGATAAAGTCAACTGGTCTGAATACTTTCCCGAATGCACTGTATGTATGTGTGTCTGTGTGTGCCTTTCTCTCTCTCTCTTTCTCTCTATGTGTGTGCCTTTCTCTCTCTCTCTTTCTCTCTATGTGTGTGCCTTTCTCTCTCTCTCTTTCTCTCTTTCTCTCTNGTCGTCTGGCTCTGTTTAATCCCACCTAATTAATAGGAATCTTTGTTATAATGATCTGTGGCGTGAGCCTCTGACTCGATGCATATGCAATGAGGCTGGAGACCCAGTCGCCTTTTTAATGTGTTGGCTGCTAGYCGAGGTGAACCTGCAGGTTTTGAGGCGCGCTTCAAACACTTAGCTCTCCTCTACTCTCCCCAGTCCCCCAAACATCAGTCAACCGCTTGTTTCTCTCTTCCTCTCCTTTCCACTCCGCTCCATCTTCTTGTCTTCTCCTTTAATAATTTTCCTTCTCTTCTGTCTATCTGACTCCAACAACCTGCTTATATTGATACAAGTGGCATATTTGATCAGTGGCTGTTGTATTTGTGTATGTTTGAGTATTTTAGTGGTTTTGTGTTTGTGCCTCCCTCTGAGTGTATGCACGTGTGTGTGTGTGTGGTACTCCCTGTGTATAGCTCCATTCTTGTGTTTTTTATTCCTCTTGTGATACTATTTACATTTTTATAATTAAAAAAACAATTTTTTTACTCAATTGTTTTTACTTTTACTTTGGTTGTATTCAACGCATGTGACAATTAAAAATATGATTAAATTAAAAAAATAAAACTGAAATACCTTATAAAATAGGAAATCAGACCGTTTGTTATGAGGCTCGAAATTGAGCTCAGGTGCATCCTGTTTCTGCTGATCATCTTTGAGATGTTTCTACAACTGTTTACACCTGAGGTAAATTCAATTGATTGGACATGGTTTGGAAAGGCACACACCTGTCTATATAAGGTCCCACAGTTGACAGTGCATGTTAGAGCAAAAACCAAGCCATGAGGTTGAAGGAATGTTCCATAGAGCTCCGAGACAGGATTGTGTCAAGGTACAGATACCAAAACAGGTACCAAAACATTTCTGCAGCATTGAAGGTCCCCAAGAACACAGTGGCTTCCATCATTCTTAAAGGAAAAAGTTTGGAACCACCAAGATTATTCCTAGAGCTGGCTGCCCGGCCAAACCTGGTACCATCCCTACGGTGAAGCATGGTGGTGATAGCATTATGCTATGGGGATGTTTTTCAGCGGCAGGGACTGGGAGATTAGTCAGGATCGAGGGAAAGATGAACGGAGCAAAGTACAGAGAGATCCTTGATGAAAACCTGCTCCAGAGCTCTCAGGACCTCAGAATGGGGCGAAGGTTCACACAGCCAAGACAACGCAGGAGTGGCTTCGGGCCAAGTCTCTGAATGTCCTTCAGCGGCTCAACCAGAGCCCGGACATGAACCTGATCGAACATCTCTGGAGAGACCTGAAAATAGCTGTGCAGTGATACTCCCCAACCTGACAGAGCTTGAGAGGTTCTGCACAGAAGAATGGGAGACACTCCCCAAATACAGGTGTGCCAAGCTTATAGCATCATACACAAGAAGACTCAAGGCTGTAATCGCTGCCAAAGGTGCTTCAACAAAGTACTGAGTAAAGGGTTTTTATTTTTATAAATTAGCAAACATTTCTAAAACCTGTTTGTCATTATGAGGTATTGTGTGTAGATTGATGAGGGGGGGGAATGATTTAATCAATTTTAGAATAAGGCTGTAACGTAAACAAATGTGGAAAAGGTCAACGGGTCTGAATACTTTCCCGAATGCACTGTATGTGTGTGTGTGTGCCTCTCTCTCTCTCTCTCTCTCTCTCTCTCTCTCTCTGCTCGTCTCTCTCCTTCTCTCTCGCTCTTCTTCTTCTCTCTTTCTCTCTCTTTCTCTCTCTCTCTCTCTCTCTCTCTGCTTCTCTCTCTCTCTCTCTCTCTCTCTGTCTTTCTCTCTTTCTCTCTTTCTCTTCTCTCTTCTTCTCTCTTTCTTCTCTCTCTCTCTCTTCTCTCTTTCTCTCTCTTTCTCTATCTCTTTCTCTCTCTCTTCTCTCTATGTGTGTGGCCTGTGTTCATTCTGGCCCATGGGTGGTCTGCCAGCCTGTGGGCGCACAGTGCTCTGGTCTGTCACTTTTGTTTGAATAGGTAATGTGGAGCTGTTCAGGCTGAAGAGACATGAGCTGGAATCACTTGTTAGGACACATGATCAAACGCTGCTCTCTGCACTCTGCCAATCAAACCTCTTGTCACCCTGTGAAGCAGACGTTAAATAGATTTTTCGGCTGTACGCCGCGGGCAGCCTGCCAGCCTGACATGTGAACTTTTACCAAAAGATACCAGCTCTGCTACTCCTCCCCTTCCTCTATCACCCCCAAAACTCCTCCCGCATCTCTCCCTCCCCTCTCTCTCTCTCTCTCCTGCCACAGCACTGCCCCTCTGCTGCCAGGCTAGTGAACAGAGCCCAGAGCTAAATGACATGGCTAAGTGTGGGGCACAGGGAGCACGCTCCACTCTCACTCTCCAGCCTGCCTTCTCTGAACGATGGATTTAGTATGCAGTCCAAACAGAACCCATACACACCACAYCACGACTGCCTCCTAGGAGTTAGGARAGACAGGGGAGTCCTGACAGAACAAGAACAGCATAGGGGGTTGTAGCTARATCYGTCTAAAGTGGAGCTCTCCCTCTTTGAGATGACAAAACAAGCAGCTGCTTCTTCAGTGTGCCATTCTTCGCTGCATTGGGATCACCTTCCCTCTTCTCATATTCCCATTRGTCAACAGTAGCAACTGCTGTGAAGCATTCCGGGAGCCATCTTCCCRGGATTCAGCTGTTGACTCTRTCCCCCTGCGCCTGAGGAGCACAAYGCTCCCATTGTGTTGCTGGCCCAGTGGCTGCACAGGAACCCCCTGATAGGAGGAAATGGGTGTCTTAGGGAGACAAATCACAGCCAGGGCCTTACAGAGGCCTGTTTGTGTTCAGACACACTCCCCATAGGTGCATCCCATCAGCTGGATCTCAGCTCTGGATCTCAGCTCTGGATCTCAGCTCTGGATCTCAGCTCTGGATCTCAGCTCTGGCCCAGACCTATAGTACAGCCACCCACAATGGATTGGTACTCAATTATACTGAAACATAGTGCTTCATTTTAAAAATGATTGAGAAGCTATGGAAGAGTTTTTATGTATTTTGTTCTATGAATTTCAATTTTACTTTAAACAGACTAAAAGACAAAACAGTGTAGAATAACAGCTTGTATAGAATAGGAGTGTACTGGAGACTACACTTTCAGCAGCTTTAATAGCCTGGCTGTTTCATGTGACCCCTCAGTATTTGGAATGCTACAGTGAGGGCAGAATGCTGACACACAAGAAGGCAGAGCCCATTAATGCTCCTAAATCTGTCATTGTGCTGGAGCTGTGGATCTGGAAATAGCAGACTCCTTTATGCAGAACAGGGACCGRCATGGACAGGCTTTACGTAATCAGCCTGGAGGGTGGGGGAGATGGAAGGTGGGGGGGTCGGGGGAGATATGGCACAATAGAGCTTCTGCCAAGACAGGGGGAAACTTGGGGATGAGGGCTAGTTGGATGGACAGTAGGACACTAGAACAGGGTTGTGTGTGTGTGTGAGGGGTTATACTGGGAAAGTCTCTGCCCAGTATCACTGTCCAAGCCTTGGCGTTCGGTTCCCAGGCATTCTCCACACATAACTGGACAAAAGAGCTGGTGTCATCTGACCGGGGATGAAAATAGTGTCAATGTAACCCACACCATGGGCACAGACGGCCCCTGTGGCCTGCTAATGATTTCAGGGCACATCGCATGCTTGTTTTATAAGACTATGGTACGTCAGCCATCCAGCTAGCAAATCTGCCTCGGTACAGGCAGACATGACAGATTACACAGATACGCCTATTACCATATTTGCATTGTTTTCCACCTAACAGTGAGCATGAATATTTTACACTCCACTTTGATGTCTGCCTCTTGAACAGAGAGACTGTTTAATCACTTGTGATAAAACAAATGTCTGCCCTCACTCTTTCTCTCCCACCCTGTTCAATAACATTTCAAATGTGCCAAGAGATGAGATTAGGATGTCAGAAGAAACGGATAGAAACATGTTTTATTGCGCTGGAAAGCTTGAGTGCTGATGATTATAATTATTCTGCGAAAACCATCTCTCGTTGGGAGTGCCCCCGATATAATTTTAAGCCTGCGGAGGTCGAGTGGTTAATATGTTTTAAGACCCTGACATCCATTACATGTCATGAAGTTCCAATGATAGGTTAAAATTATGACTTTGGATTATAATTAATGATCGCTGGGCTGGAATGACATTTTCCTGTAACTCAGTACCACTTATCATAATGCTGCAATTAGTGATTTGTGTGGTGAGGAACCCCACTTTCTCCATCCCTCTTCTTCTCCCCTCTTCTCCTCCCCTCTTCTCTCTCACTCTATCTCTCACTCTTTCTGTCTGTTTGTAGTTCTCTCCTGGGTGCCAGTTGGCTTCATGGCGGCTACCGTAAGACTTCTGTTGTTAACTTTTTGTTAAAGTCATGGCTGGGCAATGAGCTCAGCCTCACATGAGATCTGAATTCTTCTATCCTTGCACAGCTTGTCTCAGTCCGTGTGGCTCTGGATCCCAGAGAAAGGGGATGGTTTGTTTCAAAGGAAAATACGGCTCCCATTGTTGCAGAACCATTTTGGAACAATAGTGCATTGAGAYGTTTAGCTGTGGGCCAGCGAAGGGGACTTCCTAGAAATTGGAATTCTTAACCTTTGAAGTACTATGGTTACTTCATCATCCTWATTCTCCCTGGTCTGGCTGGYCTAGCATCATAAATGTCTATTGTGTTCAGTCTCAGAGATAGAGATATTCAATACAAAAACTGRTTGAGACCTTGCATATGAGAACATTTGTACATGCAGTGCTGCTTAGACTTTACCAATTTAATATTTTGGCAC
>NW_019942749.1:225405-241211 GCF_002910315.2 Salvelinus sp. IW2-2015 | reverse complement strand
TTTGGCCACTCTGTCATGGTTGTAGCCAGTTGGTTCAGATCAATTTGTGTTATATTTACTTTGTACCTAAAAAATATCAGACGTTTGCTTGGCGGGAGGTTGTCGCTTGTGTGCCTGTGTGGTGTCGTGGTGTGTGTGTGTGTGTGTGGTGTGTGTGTGTGGTGTTGTGTGTGGTGTGGTCTGTTGTGTTGTGTGTGTGTGTGTTGTGTGTTTGTGTGTTGTGTGTGTGTTGGAGGTTGGGTATGGGTTAGAGAATGGAGGTGGTCATCTAACAACTAAGTGAGGTTTTGGGACTCGCCGTCACAGAGCAATGTGTGGGCCACCATCCTGACTCGTGATCATCCACGCTAAACACTCGAGATTGCGTAAGGGTTTCAATTTGAAACAGCCCTGTGGCACCGTGTGGCTCGGTCATCTTTAACTTGCTCCTTTCTTGCGCTTTGGTATACCGCTTCGCCGGGAACTGAGAGAGCTGGTTTTCGCTTCTTCCTTTCGTCACAGACTGCAATAGCAAAAGCGTAGTCGCTGGTCCCTGTCCTGGTAATTAGAGACGCAAATAAGAAAGTTTTATTTGAACCTTTACAGTGTTTCTCTTCCGGGGAGTATTTAGGGCAGCCGCGTTCGTACTTCTTCCTCTCTTGACTTTTTCTTTTTCCACCGTACATTTCTGTCAGCATTACATCACGCGGTATTTACTCTGCTAAAGCCTTCTTAGTTCTCTAAAATTATCCTTCTGGATTTATTATCATAAGATACTCACTAAATATTCTCTTCGGCCTAGGGTGTGTGGGTCTGCGGTGTTTGGGTGTGTTGGTGTTGCGAGGTTGCGGTTGTGCGCATACCTGTAGGCTGGGGTCGTCTCTCTGTCTCCGTCCCATCTTTACCCCGCGGATTGACTTCTATCCCTATACTGCTCTTACACAGTGCTTTGAAATGTATTCGACCCGCTTAATTTTTCACTTTTGTTCGCACGTTACCTAGACTCGTTAAATTCACTAACACTGTTCTTTAATTGTATTGTTTTGATATTCCCATGTTTTAACTACACACGAGTTTTTTTAGAAGTATTTGCTAATTTATAAACATACCACCATAAACTTTAGACAAAAAAGGATACACACAACAATGCAGCCCCAACAGAAGACCAGATGACATATTTGTTTGCGAGCTTAATTAAAGTACAGTAGCAGAAGCACACAAACCTTCTTGGGACAGGCCCAAATTCACTAGGCAGGTCAAAAGTCTTCGTTGTGGGTATCGTGGACGCTTCAGACAGACGGGAACTTAAGTTGGCCACATTAGTCCGTTCGCCTGTATTTGGGGAGATTCTCCCATTTTTCTCTGCAGATCCTCTCAAGCTCTGTCAGGTTGGATGGGCGAACGTTTGCTGGCAAAAGCAAAAAAGAGCTACGCAGCATACAAAACAGCTATTTTATTTAAGGTTCTCCCCACCAGAGAATGGTCATGATGATCCGGGAGTTCAATTGTACCGGGCCCGTATCTGGCTGGTCCACACTCAGGGCATTGCGCGCACTCTGGGTCTGTGCGCTCTTCCCGGTTGTTCTGTGTTTGCTCTTGAGGTTCGGGTCATTCTTTGCGCCAGGTCCTCACCCGGCTGGGCGGGTCTTGGGCGCATCATGGGGACGGTTGGTAAATTTTATTTTCACCCTCTCTACTTCTTTCTCCTGTTCCTTCGCTCTCTTCTCTTGCCGAATGAACGTTATTTGCTTACCTCAAACACTCAAGATGGTCATGGAGGCTGCTAACCGCGCTGTTTGGTAACTGCCGTATCCGAGGCTTGGAAATTCATAGCTGGGCAATTATCCTCAATAATTAATTTCGCTCGTCGTACTTAAATGGATCAGTTACCATAAGTCTCTCCGGCGGAAAAACCAAAGTTGTACTAAAAGGGGGACTACTGGCGTAGTGGAATATGATTAGCAATTCAGGTTCTTTTCTGAGATGTTCTGGGGTTTCAACTTTGGACGTCAGGCGCCGACACCTCCGCTGACCAAGGCCCCCCACCCCCCTTCTCCTCCCCCGCTTCGATTGCTCCAGTTTTGCCGGCCGAAAACTCGACGCCAAGTGGCGGCGCGGGAGAAGGGCCTTGCCAGTCTAGTAAGGAAAGTCTTGTGGTTCCGAGAGGAACGGGTTCTGTCACCGTTTCACGGAAATGCAAGTAGAGACGGCTGACTGCAGCTTCCACTGGTTTCTGAGCCAGGAACGCTCTCTTTAGTTCCTCTTTGGAGATAGGAAGAATTTCTTGCTGCAGCCAGAAGGACAAACCATCTCCATGTCAGCATAACCCACCAAGCAGGTCCGTTATGGTAGTAGTGGGGTACGACGCGCAGCCCACCTTCCCTTCAGTCTTGAGGGGTGAAACTGCGGGACACAATCCCCATTGGGACAGCTCTCAGCTTGGTGAGTGTAGCTTGCAAATTAAGACGCACTGCTAAGGAGTCCTCCGACCGATGAGCAATATTCATACCATTCGTTCCTGGGGTCCCCTGAGTTGCAACCAAGACAATGGTGTTCGGGAAGGCCCTTTAGCGCCTGAAGTGCGTGAAGTCATCTGTATCTGTGCTCCTGGAGGGAACACACTGGCACGCTCCCCTGACGGTGAAGCATGGCTTGGGTGCTGCTCATCCAGGCTGTGGGGTGCTTTTCAGCGCAGCAGGGACTGGGAGCGGACATATGTCAGGATCCGAAGGCAAAAATTTAACAGAGCAATAGTGCAGACCCTAAAGGTTTTGAGTATCAAGTTGTATGTAAATAAAAAAGATAGTTCTTCGGGCAACGAGGGCTCAAGAGGACCATTCAGTAGCTGGGGTGAAGCGTTTACTATCTATCCAAACAGGACAGATGACCGTTGCAGATTCAACACTTTAGCCTGAATGCCAAGCATCACGTCTGGAGGAAACCTGGCACCATCCCTACGGTGAAGCATGGTGGTGACAGCATCATGCTGTGGGGGTGCTTTTCAGCAGCAGGGACTGGGAGAATAGTCAGGATCGAGGCAAAAATTAACAGAGCAAAGTACAGAGAGATCMTTGATGAAAAACGTCTCCAGAGGGCTCAAGACCTCAGACTGGGGTGAAGGTTTACCTTCCAACAGGACAATGACCCTAAGCAAACAGCCAAGACAACGCAGGGGTGGYTTWGGGACAAGTTTCTGAATGTCCTTGAGTGGACCAGCCAGAGCCCGGACATGAACCCGATCAAACATCTCTGGAGAGACCTAAAAATAGCTGTGCAGCGACGTTCCCCATCCAACCTGACAGAGCTTGAGAGGATCTGCAGAGAAAAATGGGAGAATCTCCCCAAATACAGGTGTGCCAAGCTTGTAGCGTCATACCCAAGAAGACTTGAGGCTGTAATTGCTGCCAAAGGTGCTTCATTTTTAATTAGCAAAAATGTGTTTTTGCTTTGTCATTATGGGGTATTGTGTGTAGATTAATGAGGAAAAAAATACAATTAAATACATTTTTTAATAAGGCTGTAATCTAACAAAATGTGGAAAAAGTCAAGGGGTCTGAATACATTCAAAAAGGCACTGTAAATCATTATAGGTAAAGTCATCTTGTTGAAATGATATGTACGGTAGTACAAGTACTGTATAGTATATGCCTTTGCCATGTTCTCAACATATCTGCACACACACACGCACACACACACGCACACATACGCACGTACACTCATACCAACACACACTACAAATCAAGTAAAGTAATATAAAGCCTAAAAGCATAGTATGCACCTGTAATTATCATGGATGAAATATCCTGGATGGACCTGGAGAGCACATTATAACATTATATCAGTATTACCATGCTTGTAAAGTCTTTCTTTTTTCACTTTAGTATCACTTCTTTTTTTTATTAAGGCAGCATTTACATTCTGTGTATAATGCAGAGGAATCTGTGAAGCACATCGGCGTTGCCTCTAAACGTTTAAGATAAAATAAAGTTTGGGGGGCTATGCCAGACACTTGGCTTCACTGCACATTTAATCATTCATGTGGATCCGATTAGTATTTTTTTGTCCTTGTACAGTCTCAGGCACACATTAATTGAGTAAATCCCATTGAGCAGCCATGATCACAGTAAGCAGCGTTATCCACACACTTCTATTCATTTAACACAGATGAATAAATGGGAATGTTTTGGAGCATTGATTAGCAGCAGAGTTTATATCTGACAGTTAGATTGCAGGGTACCCAACAAAAATCGTCTCCTCTGCAAGATACCCAGTAATTTAATTCTTGTGTGAAATTATTATAATTTATTACAGTGTGTGGACCCTAATGATTACCGACATCAAATGGAAATTATAAATTCTAATTAAGTCTACATCTCCTCGCAATGCTCATCTTCACAGTGTTGAGACCCTCATCAGCACTGGCTGAAGTTTGAAGCAGACGTCCTCCTCCTCTCTTCCTTCGTATCATTTTACTTTTAATTTATTTACCTCCTAAGACAGACTTGCTTATTTTTATGTTTATCATAATGTGTGATTTAAGCTGTCTCTACTTCATTTCAGCAAGGTGTTCATTACATGTTCTTATTTTTTGGTTTCCTATCTGAATAAGCCTTCATTATCAGTTGATAAACTTTCCGGTGTAGGTATAGGCTGTGTAACTTTAGAAGGTATTCAACGTGCTCTTTTATGGTTCAAGGCAGTCTGTTTGAAGGAGGTAAACATTTGATTATTTATTTGCTTTTCAGTTTTTTCTTTGCTTTTCAGTTATTTCTATATAGAAATACCAGAAAACAATGTCTTAAACTTTCCAATTACTGTACCTCGAGCGTCCTGGAATAAGCTCTGAACCCTACTGATGTCCTTGTGTTACACATTAATACAAATTTTAATTAAATTATTATTATTAGAAATGTAGTATAGCAACAACCTCAGCTGCCTTAATAGGGCGGAGAGAGGAGTGGAGGGGGCRAGAAAAAGTACATTTTGCTATCCAAGCATTTAATTGTGGTAGTTGTTAAAAGTGACCTTGTGGGGTAGAGAGAGAAAGAGAGGAGCTGGAGTCTGGAGCACAGTGGAGCAGCACGGCACGGCAGAGCACAGCGGCTGGCTCCTTCCAGCTGCACACATGGCATCCATCGGGGGCACAATCACGCACAGTCCCAACACCTCAGGCTCGGACATATGTTGAGTTTTATTTCATTCTTCTGACATTAATCCTATTCACCAGCTGTTCTGCCAGCTGCCACTCTCCGGCTTAAGAGGAGATTGCAGTTTTGGGGGCTCTGAGTCCTGGTTTATCTTGGCTCCTCATCTCCCCTCACTAAGTTTTGATTGGATTTTTCCCCCTCTTCCTTCTCCAGGTTCCTTGAGCTACATACTTCCTAGCTTCTTGCTATCTTTCTTTTTTCTTATTTCAACTTCGTATTTTCTCTSTCTCCTTCATGTAGATAAGAGAGCTTTAGGGTTGTGTTTTAAGCTGCATCCAAGCCCTTCTCTGGCCAGGGGCCCTTTCAGATTGCTGGCTGGCAGTACTGCGGTGTTCACTGCCTGCCTCTCCTCTCTTCTCTTGTGGACCGGCTCACATTTATAATTCACACACAGTTCTTTCATATGGTCACCACTATCTCATAACAGGCTGCACAGAGACCCACTCCTAKGGGGCAAGGTAGCTGGCACTCCTCTCCATGTACGCAGGCTGGCCAGATGCTGCTCCCCAGCCAGTCYCTCTGGTCTAGACAGGATGGAGAGAGTGCAGAAATCTCACGCTTTTACACACTTAATGAAGGAGGGAATCTAACTGGGCTTTAGCATGTTCATCCACGTCCTCTAGTAGCATTTCCTTTGGATTAGCTTCGCCTCAGGCTTAACAGTTATCATTATTGACATATCAGGCCTGACATATTTCACATTTATGTGCATTGTCTGTAAGCATTTCCCAGTGTTCTCTGTGTAGTTTCTGCTGAAGTACTGCTTCRTGRACGACRGGCYGGGGMTGCATGAATTGATCATTGYTCACTGCTCACTTTAATAATTCAAGGCTGATTGCCACAAAGTCCCGCAGTAAAATGGATTGGGAGAGGTCACGTGTTGCCCTGCTCAAGAGGTGAAGCCTCTTGGGRACGGTTAATTCATATACAGTTTGCTTGATAGACACGTGTCCTATTTAGAGGTCAGCTGTGGAGCCTTGGGCGGGTAGCGGATACCAGAGCCTGGAATGACTGGGTCACTGCTGTAGGCTTAGCACCTCGGCTCCTATGGATAAAGAGAAAGCAGGGCGAGTGGTTACCTCAGCACTAACAGCCCCTGGCCAACCAGGACATTTCTCCTACTAACCTACAACAGATTGTTACAAATACACCTTTCGTTAAAGCTGCCTGGAGATTTAGGTTTAGGTCTATGTTTAGGTCTATGTTACACACACACATACCACTGTACATGAGGATTGCAGCTTTTGCCCTCTGATTTAGTTGAATGTCTTCTGGTTTAGTACATCCAGGTGGACCTTTAGGCTCTCAAGGTCCCTTTAAGTGTGTGTGTGCACAGGTCAGTGATTGTTTAACGTTATTCTCATGTCGTTAGCAAAATCTTCCAATGACCCCTGACCTGTAACAGAGAGCCCAGACCACACCCGTTAGGCTTAAGGACGTGAGTGTGTAAGGACATAAGGGTGTGTGAGGGGTTCCTCCATGAGCCTGAGTTGCAGAATATCCCAGGCTGGTTGTGTTCTATTTATAGTGGCTGTTGGCAAGCTGGGATGGTGTCTATAGGGGAGCCTACAGGTGACTAACAGGGATGCTCACCAAGTGGAATAATGAATAGTATTAGGTGTCAATTAAATCAAGCCTTTCCCGAGGTGCAGGTGCGCCACAATGTACTGGCACATCTTAAGGAGCCAGGCCTCTTCACCCATGCATGCCAACGGCTGCATTTGCATATTAAAGAGCTGAAATTATTGAACTGAAGCAAAAAGTCTTGTGGAAATGATAAGAGGTTATTAAAACTGTTGACAAGGAGGCAAGGTAATTGCCTGAAAATGAGCAACGATGCCACTGTTGTACACAGAATAGTGTTGTTTTTTCTCTCTCTCCTCTCTTTAGCGTTTGCATTGTGCACTGCCGCCCGGGAGTGTGTAACCTATTACGTTTAGATTGCTCCCTTGCAATTAGTGCCCTTTTTGTCCTCCCTTCAATAAGGCCATGATTATGGAGACTTCAGGAGGATCTGCATTCCTCATCCAACAGCTGTTGTCTCTGGAACTACCGGTGGAATGACAAAACATGTTTTTCTCACCGCGTTTCACTTTTCTGCCGGCTTCTTGTAATTATTGTGTTTTATTTGCTGCGATGATGGGGTCTTGTTTTTACTGCCTCTGTGATTAAGATATTCACAAGATTCCCTCAGAGTTGGAGAGAATCTTTTTGTAAATCTTGACTTGAGTGAGGTAGATTGGGGAGAGTAGAGACTGGGGAACGGGTCCATACAGAGTGAGGTAGATTGGGGAGAGTAGAGACTGGGGAACGGTCCATACAGAGTGAGGTAGATTGGGAGAAGGTAGAACTGGGGAACGGGTCCATACAGAGTGAGGTAGATTGGGGAGAGTAGAGACTGGGGAACAGGGTCCATACAGAGTGAGGTAGATTGGGGAGAGTAGAGACTGGGGAACGGTCCATACAGAGTGAGGTAGATGGGGGAGGAGAAGACTGGGGAACGGGTCCATACAGAGTGAGGTAGATTGGGGAGAGTAAGACTGGAAGGTCCATACAGAGTGAGGAGATTGGGAGAGGAGAGACTGGGAACGGGTCCATACAGAGTGAGGTAGATTGGGGAGAGTAGAGACTGGGGAACGGGTCCATACAGAGTGAGGTAGATTGGGAGAGAAGAGACTGGGGAACGGGTCCATACAGAGTGAGGTAGATTGGGGAGAGTAGAGACTGGGGAACGGGTCCATACAGAGTGAGGTAGATTGGGGAGAGGAGAGACTGGGGAACGGGTCATACAGAGTGAGGTAGATTGGGGAGAGGAGAGACTGGGGAACGGGTCCATACAGAGTGAGGTAGATTGGGAGAGTAGAGACTGGGGAACGGGTCCATACAGAGTGAGGTAGATTGGGAGAGTAGAGACTGGGAACGGGTCCATACAGAGTGAGGTAGATTGGGGAGAGTAGAGACTGGGGAACGGGTCCATACAGAGTGAGGTAGATTGGGAGAGAGTAGACTGGGGAACGGGTCCATACAGAGTGAGGTAGATTGGGAGAGGAGAGACTGGGGAACGGGTCCATACAGAGTGAGGTAGATTGGGGAGAGTAAGACTGGGAACGGGTCCATACAGAGTGAGGTAGATTGGGGAGAGTAGAGGCTGGGCAACGGGTCCATACAGAGTAGAGTAGATTGGGGAGAGTAGAGACTGGGGAACGGGTCCATACAGAGTGAGGTAGATTGGAGAGGAGAGACTGGGGAACGGGTCCATACAGAGTGAGGTAGATTGGGGAGAGTAGAAAACTGGGGAACGGGTCCATAAGAGTGAGGTAGATTGGGGAGAGATAGAGACTGGGGAACGGGTCATACAGAGTGAGGTAGATTGGGAGAGGAGAGACTGGGGAACAGGTCCATACAGAGTGAGGTAGATTGGGAGAGTAGAGACTGGGGAACGGGTCCATACAGAGTGAGGGTAATTGGGAGAGTAGAGACTGGGGAACGGGTCCATACAGAGTGAGGTAGATTGGGGAGAGTAGAGACTGGGAACAGGTCCATACAGAGTGAGGTAGATTGGGGAGAGTAGAGACGGGGAACAGGTCCATACAGAGTGAGGTAGATTGGGGAGAGGAGAGACTGGGGAACGGGTCCATACAGAGTGAGGTAGATTGGGGAGAGTAGAGACTGGGGAAGGGTCCATACAGAGTGAGGTAGATTGGGGAGAGGAGAGACTGGGGAACGGGTCCATACAGAGTGAGGTAGATTGGGGAGAGTAGAGACTGGGAACGGGTCCATACAGAGTGAAGTAGATTGGGGAGAGTAGAGACTGGGAACGGGTCCATACAGAGTGGAGGTAGATTGGGAGAGTAGAGACTGGGGAACGGGTCCATACAGAGTGAGGTAGATTGGGAGAGGAGAGACTGGGGAACAGGTCCATACAGAGTGAGGTAGATTGGAGAGGAGAGACTGGGGAACGGGTCCATACAGAGTGAGGTAGATTGGGAGAGTAGAGACTGGGAACGGGTCCATACAGAGTGAGGTAGATTGGGAGAGTAGAGACTGGGGAACGGGTCCATACAGAGTGAGTAGATTGGGAGAGTAGAGACTGGGAACGGGTCCATACAGAGTGAGGTAGATTGGGAAGAGTAGAGACTGGGGAACGGGTCCATACAGAGTGAGGTAGATTGGGGAGAGGAGAGACTGGGGAACGGGTCCATACAGAGTGAGGTAGATTGGGGAGAGTAGAGACTGGGAACGGGTCCATACAGAGTGAGGTAGATTGGGGAGAGTAGAGAACTGGGAACGGGTCCATACAGAGTGAGGTAGATTGGGGAGAGTAGAGACTGGGGAACGGGTCCATACAGAGTGAGGTAGATTGGGAGAGGAGAGACGATGGGGAACGGGTCCATACAGAGTGAGGTAGATTGGGGAGAGAGAGAACTGGGGAACGGGTCCAATCAAGAGTGAGGTAGATTGGGGAGAGTAGAGACTGGGGAACGGGTCATACAGAGTGAGGTAGATTGGAGAGTAGAGACTGGGGAACGGGTCCATACAGAGTGGTAGATTGGGGGAGAGGAGAGACTGGGGAACAGGTCCATACAGAGTGAGGTAGATTGGGAGAGTAGAGACTGGGAACGGGTCCATACAGAGTGGAGTAGATTGGGAGAGTAGAGACTGGGGAACGGGTCCATACAGAGTGAGGTAGATTGGGGAAGTAGAGACTGGGAACGGTCCATACAGAGTGAGGTAGATTGGGGAGAGTAGAGACTGGGGAACAGGTCCATACAGAGTGAGGTAGATTGGGGAGAGGAGAGACTGGGGAACGGGTCCATACAGAGTGAGGTAGATTGGGGAGAGTAGAGACTGGGGAAGGGTCCATACAGAGTGAGGTAGATTGGGGAGAGGAAGAGACTGGGGAACGCGGTCCATACAGAGTGAGGTAGATTGGGGAGAGAGTGAGACTGGGGAACGGGTCCATACAGAGTGAGGTAGATTGGGGAGTGGAGAGACTGGGGAACGGGATTCGTATTGTCTGACTAGGACCGGATCTGACTGAGCAATTCTCAGGGTTACAAATTCAGCCCTGAGTTAAATAGATAATAGAATGAGGTATTTTCATTTAGAGTGGAGAAGAATAGCTTCAAATTGACTTGTTGCCCTCACCAAATTGACTTGTTGCCCTCACCAAATTGACTTGTTGCCCTCACCAAATTGACTTGTTGCCCTCACCAAATTGACTTGTTGCCCTCAACAAATTGACTTGTTGCCCTCACCAAATTGACTTGTTGCCCTCACCAAATTGAACACAACCTGCTTTATTCTCCTAACCTTGACATATTTGTACATCTACAGTATAGCTTCAGCCTGACGCTTTCATTCTAGGAGTCTTTCTTTTTGCCAATATTATTAAAAGCACTCTAAAAGTTCTCTGAAGATAATTATGAACATAACTACCACTATTTGTACAAGTGTGTCCTCCAACTCAGCGAGTCCTCTAGCTAGCTCACTGAGAGCACTCCTACTCTAAAACGCTGCCTCTCGCTGGGCCCTTAATAAAAGCTATCCTCCATCCAGCCCACAGCCTCTGTTTATAAGGCTCCGCCATACTGAGGAGGAAATCATTTATTTGGCCAATGTCAGTTGACCATTGATTTAGTAATGACATGTTTCCCCCAGAGGCTCTAACCACTAATACTGTATACAGGGCTGATGCTCAGCCTGCTGTGACTCTCACAGATAGCTCTCTCTCCATCCTCCACCACAATGAGCCGTCACTTAGAGCAAAACAAACACTCCACTAGCAGCCACTAGTCACATACATTATCTGTAGAGAGAATATCATAGTCTGAGAAATAAAGCCTACTGTCAGTGGCTGTTACAGTATGTATGTTGAAGCAGCAGCAGTGATAGCGGGACCTGGTGGACAGACAGAGA
This sequence comes from Salvelinus sp. IW2-2015, assembly GCF_002910315.2. Taxonomy (NCBI): domain Eukaryota; kingdom Metazoa; phylum Chordata; class Actinopteri; order Salmoniformes; family Salmonidae; genus Salvelinus; species Salvelinus sp. IW2-2015. The sequence goes on along the minus strand of NW_019942749.1, from coordinate 230,106 downwards.
GTGGGATGCTGGCTGGATTCCTGGCCGGGTCAGTGTTGTGTTGTCATCCTTCAGGATCTCTCCCCCTGTCCTGCGTGGGTCTCAGTGTTGAGGAGGATTGATGAGGGGAATCGCTTCTTCCTGTTGAGGGATTACAATAGGCGTGTGAGTGAGTGAGTGGGCCGCAGGCTGCAGGCAGGCAGGGTGGTGAGGGCACGGAGCGGAGGGAGGGAGGGAGGGACAGATGTGTTGGCATAGGGCCACCGGGCATGGCCCACTGAGAGACAGAGAGAGAGACAGACAGGAGGACACCCAGAGACTACTGCCCTCGCAGGGAGGAAAACACAGTCTCATGATGCCTGGGAAAAGACCTATGGGTACAACTCACTCTGTCTATCCTTCCGACTGTATGATCTCAGATATTACACATCGAGAGAGATATGAGACACAGGAGTGCCTATTAATGTGCCTCGCGTGCTCTTATTTAAATGTGTTTCTTGGGTTGAATACCCAATGCCAACCCGTTCAAAAGTCGATTTCCAAAAGTAGATAACACATGAAAACATGAATCTATTAACGATCATTATTTTTACGACCCAGTTTTCAATAAGATCTCAAATCTGACAAGAGTTTGATTTGCTCGTATAGTGTATTATTTGTGCCGTCTGATCGTTCCTCTTGGTGATTTGAACTTAACCGTCGGTGCATCCGATGACTCACTCTGATTGAAACCACTCTGTTAGGGCCCGCAATAAAACAATACATTAGTTAACAACTCTCCCACAGCTTTGGCACATGCAGAAGTCTTTAATGACCAGCTTGCACTCCACTCTTATCAATTAACGTAATTCTTATACAATGCTCCAATAACATAATTCAGCTTGTATAACGGGTTGGCTTGTAAAATTGTTTACGAGAGACAGAGAGATGAGCTTTTATTTATTTGATCTTCTAAAGAGGCTGGAGGTAAGATTGTCAGCAGTGCTTACCTGCCTCTTAGGGTTACACTGTTGTGGTTTCTGTTCAACATGGGATTCTGGCAGTGCTCAGTGCCAGGTGCTGAAAGCCCTGTTTATACCAAACACTAGCCCAGAAAYATCCCTTTGTTCAGATTTATGAGCACCATTAGTTCWTGTTTGAATGTAGTGAAAGACTAAGTCTAATGTAGTCAGCTCATCTTTGCTCTAGGTGTCTCAATCCCTCTGACTTTTCACCCACATCAGACAGATTACAGGATAGCTGCATGAACAAGCTGTGTACCAGATCACAATGGAGATAGTAGATAGAAACATATTGTAGTTGGCAGTATCAGGTCATTGGCAAGCTTTACATTGCAACATGGGTGCCGCTAGGAAATGAGCAAGAAACTTGGAAGAAGTKGAGAYGGGGCGGGGCMTGTATCCAGCTCCGTAAAGCCCTAGAGAACACACAATGAGGAAGAACAGACAGTCTTAGGGGGCTGGGCCCRCTCCCCACTTCYTCCTCCAGGGGAACACATTCCGGAAACATTCTGGAGTAGTTYTGTCTCGTATGTTGCTATCTGTGCTAGTGGCAGAGCAGTGGGGGTTGCTGCCAGGCGAGGGTCCCCAGGGGCCTGTGGTATCGGCGGGGCCGGAGGACTGAGGAAGTTGGTACGGGTCCAGTGGGGCCGGCCGGGCTCAGTGACAAGCTGAGCTGTCTGCCGTGGGGACGCTGGGAAAATGTAAATAAGATTCTGATAAGAGCTATTGTTTTCATTCCATTCTCATCCTGTCTCAATGGGCTCCAGAGCTGCACAGCATTTTATCTCAGAGGAGAGAGGGAGAAAGAGAGGGAGGAAAAGAGGGAGAAAGAGAGAGGGAGATATTTTAAGAGTCCCCCTTAGGAAAATAGAAAATAAGCTCAATGGGACTCTTCATTTATCTTCATTTAAGCGTTTTTCAATGACAAGCCAACTACATAATTCCACTTTCTGAGGACTTTGGTATCTCTATCCCCACAAAGATAGACAAAAACCCACTGATATTGTCAGCCACAATGCAACATACAATATATACATTGTGTTGGTTTTAAGATCTTCAATATAAATCACCTGGATTTGAATATACTACCTTTTCCTATGAAACATATCTGGTTTTGATTACAAGACCAATGAGGTGTGATAGTTGTATGATTTGTTACAAGCTCTGTCTAAAAATGAACACTGTGCACCTACTGCTCACATCTTAATATGACACTAACTATTATTCTGATAAAGCAGTGTTTCCATTGGCATGTTTAATCTCTCCAGAGGATACGCAACACAAATAACGACGACAAGAACTACTCCAGAATGTTTTTCCGGATAATGTGTTTCCCCCTGCTGAGGAGGCACGCTGGGGAAGCGGGCCCAGCCCCCTATAGACTGTCCTGTTCTTCCTCCATTGGTGTGTTCTTCTAGTGGCTTTACGGAGCTGGATAAGGGCCCCGCCCGGCGTTCCACGTGTCTTCCAAGTTTCTTTGCTCATTTCCCTAGCTGGCACCATGTTGCCAAATGTAAGCAGCTTGCCAATGACTGTTTATCTGGCCAACTACAATATGTTCTATTACTACTCTCATTGTGAGTCTGGTGTACACCAGCTTGTTTCCATAGTAAAAGCGTATCCTGTTAATCCTGTCTATGTGGTGAATAAGTCTAGAGGGATGAGACACCTAGAGCAAAGTAGAGCTGGACTACATTAGGACTTAGTCTGTTCACTACCAGAAACAAGAACTAATGGTTTGCTCATAAATCTGAAACCAAGGGATATTTTCTGGGCTGTAGTGTTTGGTATAACACGGCTTTCAGGCACCTGCCAGCCTGAGCACTGCCAGACAATGCCCATGTTGAACAGAAACCAAACCAGTGTAACCCTACTGAGGCAGGTAAGCACTGCTTGAAATGCTACCTCCAAGCCGCTTATTAAAGACAAATTAGAATAAAAGACTCCATCTCTTCTGTCTCTCTCCAAAACTTTGAAAGCAACCGCGTTTTATGACAAGCTGAATTAGTGTTTATTGAGCATTGTAAGATAGACGTTTACTGTTAGTTAGTAAAAGTGAGTGCAAGCTGGTCATAAAGACCTTCTGCATGTGCCAAGCTGGAGGGAGAGTTGTTAACTAATGTAGTGTTTATTCGCGCCTAACAGAGTGGTTCAAATCGAGTGTCATCGCGCATGCACCGCACGGTTTAAGTTCAAATCACCAAGAGGAAACATCAGACGGCCCAAATAAATACACTAACTAAGCAAATCAAACCTTGTCAATTTTGATATTGAAATGGTCCGAAAAAATAAATATCTTAATGATTCATGATCATGCTTGTTAATCTACGCTTGGAGAAATGACTTTTAACGATTGGCATTGGGGTACAACTCAAATACACAATTAAATAAAGCCACGCGAGCACAATAAATAGGCAACCGTCGTGTCTCATTATCTCTTCGGTGTTTTATCATACAGGTCGGAAGGATAGACAGAGTGAGTTGTACCCATAGGTCTTTTCCCAGGCATCATGAGACTGTGTTTCCTCCCTGCGGGGGCAGTAGTCTCTGGGGTGTCCATCCTGTCTCTGTCCCTCTCTTCTTGGTCTCTTCCCAGTGGGCCGAGTGCCCGGTGCCCTCATGCCAACACACTCTGTCCCTTCACCTCCCCCCCTCCGCTCCGTCCGTCCACCACCTGCTGCCTGCAGCCTGCGGCCCACATCACTCACTCACGTACTCGCCTATTGTCAATCCGCTCAACAGGGAAGAAGTCGATTCCCCTCATCAATCCTCTCACACATCTGGAGCACCGCACAGACAGATGAAGAGATCCTGAAGGAATGACCAACACAACCCTGCCCGGCTCACGGATCCACCAAGCATCCCACTCTCTGTCTGATCCACCAGAGTCATCTCGCTATTCTGATGCTTGCTGCTTCACATTACATACTGTAACAGGCCACTGAGAGTAGGCCATTATTCTCAGTCTATATGATTCTCTACTACAGATAATGTATGTGCACTAGTGCGTGTCTGTGGAGTGTTGTTTTGCTCTAAGTGACGGCTCATTGTGGTGGAGGATCATGAGAGTAGCAGCTATCTGTGGAGACGTCGTCACAGCAAGGCTGAGAGCAGCCCTGTATCACAGTATTAGTGGTTAGAGCCTCTGGGGGAATACACTGTCATTACTAAATCAATGAGTCAACTGACATTGGCCAAAAAATTATTCCTCCTCATAATGGCAGAAGCCTTGATAAACAGAGGCTGTGGGCTGGATGGAGGAATGCGCTTTTTATTAAGGCCCAGCGAGAGAGGCTAGCGTTTTAGAGCAGTAGGAGTGCGTTCTCGTGAAGCAGCTAGAGGACCTCGCTTGAAGTGGAGGACCCACTTGTACTAAATAGTGCGTACGTTAGGTTTCCATAAATATCTTCAGAATTGAACTTTTAGTGTGCTTTAATAATATTTGGCAAAAAGAAAGAACTCCTAGAATATGAAAGCTTTAGGCTGAAGCTATAAGGTGTACAAAATATGTCAAGGTTATGGAGAATAAAGCACGGTGGTTCACAATTTGTGGTAAGGGCACAAGTCAATTTGAAAACGATTCGTTCTCCACTTCCAAATGAAAATACTCATCTATATTACCTTATTCTAATCAGGACCTGAATTCTGTAACCTCTGAGAATCGCTTCAGTCAGCATTCCGGTCCTAGTCAGATCCAATTACGCAATCCCGTTTCCCCAGA
>NW_019942749.1:213524-225380 GCF_002910315.2 Salvelinus sp. IW2-2015 | reverse complement strand
GAGTTGTCGATTTGTTGTTATGATGGTGGTGCTTGTGTTGTTGGTCGATGTAGTCGTACTATTGGCAGTGTGTGATGTTGTGGTGTTGTGTGAGTGTAGAGAGACTACTTAGTACGTTGAGTGCTGGTTGTTGTATGAGTAGTTATTTGTGATGGCTGTTGTGTGAGGACTTGTTCTTTACCCAATCTTTCATGGTGTGGATGGCATTAAAGGGTCAGCGGACTTGTGATTGTGTTGTAGTACAGTTCGTTGTGACTGTTGTTAATTTCTCAAATTCCTGTCCGTCTTCCTTGGGGAGATGTCTCGTATGTTGCTATCTGTGCTAGTGGCAGAGCAGTGGGGGTTGCTGCCAGGCGAGGGTCCCCAGGGGCCTGTGGTATCGGCGGGGCCGGAGGGCGGAGGAAGTTGGTACGGGTCCAGTGGGGCCGGCCGGGCTCAGTGACAAGCTGAGCTGTCTGCCGTGGGGACGCTGGGAAAATGTAAATAAGAGTCTGATAAGAGCTATTGTTTTCATTCCATTCTCATCCTGTCTCAATGGGCTGCTCCAGAGCTGCACAGCATTTTATCTCAGAGGAGAGAGGGAGAAAGAGAGGGAGGAAGAGAGGGAGAAAGAGAGAGGGAGATATTTAAGAATCCCTCTTAGGAAAATAGAAAATAAGCTCAAAGGGACTCTTAATTTATCTTGTTCAAGCGTTTTTCAATGACAAGCCAACTACATGATTCCACTTTCTGCAGACTTTGGTATCTCTATCCCCACAAAGATAGACAGAAATCCACTGATATTGTCAGCCACAATGCAACATACAATATAAACGTTGTGTTGGTTTTAAGATCTTCAATATAAATAACCTGGATTTGAATATTCTACCTTTTCCTATGAAACATATCTGGGTTTGATTACAAGACCAATGAGGTGTGATAGTTGTATGATATGTTACAAGCGCTGTCTAAAAATTGACACTGTGCACCTACTGCTCACATCTTAATATGACACTAACTATTATTCTGATATAACACAGTGTTTCCATTGGCATGTTTAATCTCTCCAGAGAAGACGGACAGGAATTTGAGAAATTAAAACAGCACACACATACACACACTACTATTAATCTAAATTCCTCTAAAAATGGTTTAGCCTTTGTAAGACTGCTGTGAAATAAGCCAGACGACTGAGTCATTTTGTGTGTTTTCCTAAAGTATGCCTGCATGAAAATTATAGCAGCAATATTTTCATTTGGGTATGTCTATTTGGTTCTAAGCTGTTGGAGCWTTGAAAGGTGTTTCTAAGTTATTTTATACACTAATCCAGGCCATTATTCACTCTCCCAGGTGGAAAAGAGAAAGCGCAGGCAAGCAGGCAGGCAGGCWSKCTCTCTTGCACATTCCAGCTGTAGGCTGTCTTGTGTGAGGGCTTGGCAGGCTGTGTCTGGCCCAGGGTTGGGGATGGAGGTGCAGTATGGAGGAGTCAGGGAGCGGCCACTTTCAGGGGAGGAGGAGGAGGAGGAGGAGGAGGAGGGAAAGTGGGAGGGGTGGAGTAGAATGGGAGCTGGCACCATATTATCTACAACAGTTGGTGCATTCCTTAATGATCAAGTGCTGGAGCAGCATCTGTGGTGATGTGTGTGTATGTACATACATCTGTGTGTGGGTTTGTGTGAAAGCAAGTGTGTATATATTAACATGAGTTTGTGAATTTGTGAGTGTGTGTTTGTGTGTTTGTGAATTTACAACCCTTTCACAGTGCTGTAAAATAAAACATTTCTGCCTGAGTCGGTAGAGGAGTGTGTTGATGTTGTTGTGTATCTGTACTGAAGGAGGGCTGTTATCTGGGGGAGTGTATTACTGTTGTTGTGTATCTGTACTGAAGGAGGGCTGTTATCTGGGGGAGTGTATTGCTGTTGTTGTGTATCTGTACTGAGGGAGGGCTGTTATCTGGGGGAGTGTGTTGATGGGGATAAGTCCGGGAGGGAGAGGAAGCTTGCTCACCCAGGGGTGAGGCCCATGGAAGAGGAGCGGAGCTCAGTCACTCCCCCTGCCCTCAACCCCTGTGTGTCTGTGATTCCACTGCCAGGCGGGGAAGCAGAGAGGAGATCAACCGACACACAACACACACACACAACACCACCAACACACACACCACAACCACACACACACACCACACACACACACACACACCCACTGCTCCTCTTCATTCCCGGTCCAAGGGGACAAACTGTGAGTTGGGGATTGGAAAGTCAATAAAGCAGAAGTAATGTTATAATGACCTGAGCCTGTGATGTCCTGTTGGCCTCTCTGCCACGGAGGAAGTGGACAATCAAACAAAATGGCCACTCCGCTTGATCTTTTTGAAAGCCAACGTTAAACAGAGGCAGGCTAACCATTGAGCCCCTATTACTCCCAGCCTCCCAGTCCCTCTGAACTCGATRTGTTTTCATAGTGAGGTATCATGTTTGGATTGTGGMAGTGAAGGGTGAGGACATTACACCCGGATAAAAGGAATCATCAGCTGTGTACTTTCTAAACTGTTTACTTTCTAAATCCTTTCTCTTCCTCAGTAAGAGGAAGAGAGAGGATAATAATGGGAGAATGATCCAAACCATTTAGGATCTCTCTCTCTCATCTCTCGCTCTCTCTCGCATGTCTCCTATTTTGTACAGTATAATGTAAATTAATATATCTGAAACATGAACAATCAAATTAAATATCAAATGTATTGTATAATGCTACATCTTTACACAACAGATCTTGATCTAGATGATAATTGTAGTCTGTACGTTCCACTGCCTCCAGAGCACATGATGACTACAATAAACTGAAAACACAAATCACTAAGACAATCCCTGAAGGCATCCAGAAGTATGTTCTTATGAATTGTACCCTTTAGTTGGCAGAAKGAGACCACAAATGAGCCATTGTCAGGAGAGTGGTTAAGCCATTCCTGATGGAGCCCCAGGGCTTTCTGTGAACTGCAACAATGTCTGCTTTTGCTGTTTGCCCTTTACTCCCTTTCAGAGTGAACAAACCCTGTCTTACACCCCATGATGTCATCTTCAGGCAACATGACACTTGAAGACAATCTGTTTAGGGCTCCTGTTTTCAGGAACAGTCATGTCAGTTAACACGGAGCCCGACTTAGAAACAGCAGCAGCATGGTTCTATATTTACTAGAGAGTAGACATCATTCCGGAACAGCTGACATGCACTCTTAACTATCCATCAAGCCTTAACCAGCAGTATGAAGGTATGAGAGGAGATCTAGGACTGCTCTCATGGGTAAGTCAGGCATCAGCTGGTGGGTAAGTCCACGGTGGCAGCACCACTTTGTGAGTAGGAGACAGACAGATAGATAGACAGACAGACAGACAGACAGACAGCAGGGCCCTGCTCAGTGATAATCCTGGATCTTGGTATAGTGGCCTGGCTGTCTTAGTGCAGTTCAGACGGGGGGCAGCGTGCCTGGGAGCCTGCAGTTTGACTTGGGGAGGGAAGGGGAGGGTGGAGGGGATAGGAGGAGAGAGGGGGGTGGGTGGTGTTTGATGGGAACAGGCTGACCTCTGCGCAGTGCGGGGATCAGCGAGGCCCGGGTCGGCTGGGCCAGCAGTGTGTTCTTTATCAGCTACCACAGCGACAGCATGGCAGATTCCAGCCATTCCTCCACTGATTCATTGTCAGCCGGACAAATGTTAATTGTTTTYATCACTGGCGGCTGTGAGAACGCTCGGACACACCCTGTCTCACCCCTTACCTCCTTCTTAATGTCTCTGCACTGTCTCTGCCCTTACCATGGCTATACTGTCTGTCTCCCCCCTCTCTCACCCCATCTATCTGTCTCACCTTTTACCGTCTTCAATGGGTGCTCAAGAGTAAATGTGTTTTAATCTACCATCAGTAATTAGAGCTATACAGTTGGGAAAGAAGTGAATGGTTTTTAGATGTAATTAATAATATTCCGTCTGAATGACAAGTGACATTGTCTTGTTTTAACCAAGAAKCTGTCAATATTTTATTTTGACCGTTGGGGACAAGACACCTTTAGTGTGTATGTGTGTRTTAACATACACAGCTAGATTTGACAAGGAGTGTTGATGGGTGTGTTAGTTGTGTTAGTATTACTGGAGTGCTGAGGCATGCGTGAGAAACGGACACTTTTGGCATGTGAATGACAACAGAGAAAGCACCTCTCTTCAGAAAGATATTTCCTCCAACTCCATGTTGTTATGAGAAGAAAAAGTTCAGGCTCCTTTTCATTGTTATACAAATACCAGTAATTCAATTCAAACTGAAATTATATGAATGAAATTGGAACCTTCAAAATATTATCGTAAAAATCAAAATACATAAAAATCAAATTTGGATTTGACGTACCCTTTCCTGAAAGAAATCCGTTGGAGAAGTGAATTTGAAAATGAAAGCATTTTAAAAGGTCTCTTTTCTTTCCCATGTCTTTCAGAATCCAGTTGCATGGAAACACTTCTGTCAAAAGACTGGAAAGAGAAGATGGACAGGCTCGACACKAGTGATCTTCTGGGAGAAGTCAAAGGTAAGCTTGATGATGAGGTCACTCACAACCGCAGCGCTCTCTTGTAAAGAGTGTCTTAAAGTGAGATTAATAAATCCTYCWATTCCTATCAGACATACATAATCTATACATAATCTAAGAAACAGGCTTRCACTCTGAAATTAGASAAAAGCTCTTGGCTGCCTTCCCTAGTTATTTTCTGCACTTTCCTTATCTGTTATGTCAAAATGCCTCTGTCCAGAGCCCTCTCTTTAAATTCCAACCCCATTTCCCAGTCTGTCATTTTGTTTGTGTCTGTGGTTTACTGTTAGAGACGAGGCTGTTGTCCGTATGTCTGCTATTTAAAACTATAAGACTAGAGACACTGCTCCCAACTCATGCAGTATGTTCATGTTGAGAAAGGAGAGATGAGGGGAGATAGAGAAGAGAGGGGAAAGAAGAGAGAGGAAGGAAAGTGCAGAGACGAGGAGAGCCCTCTCTCTTCTAGGTCTCTCACATCTGAAAGGAATTCTGCCTTGATTCTGGTAGTGAACACCCTGCACAGCCCAGCACAGCCCAGCTCTCCCTCCAAATCTGTATTTATGCGCGGGGAAGGTGGGCCTGGGCAGGCAGCTGGGTTTTTTGCAGGTCCAGTTCTTAGCACTGACTGTTACTAAAAAGGTGTTTATGTAGCTAGCGGAGAGGAAGGCACAATACCAGCTGTCTGATAACACCAGGCTCCAGCCTCTCTTCTACCTCTCTTCTCTCTTTCTCTCTTCCACCTCCTCGTCTCTCTCTCTCTCTCTCTCTCCCTCTCTTCTTCTCTCTCTCTCTCTCTCTCTCTCTCTCTCTCTCTCTCTCTCTCTCTCTCTCTCTCTCTCTCTCTCCTCTTCTCTCTCTCTCCTCTCTCTCCCTCTCTCTCCTCTCTCTTCTCTCTCTCCTCTCTCCTCTCTCTCTCTCTCTCTCTCTCTCTACCTTTCCTTCTTTTCTCTATCACTCGTTTCCCTGCCACGCCCATACTCTCAAGTCTGTACCTTCACAAACAAAATGGGTGTATATAATGATTTTATTATTAATATTTACATGAATTATACTCATCTCTATATATCCATGTCATTTTAGCTAAACAGAGACGATGCTGCTCTGCTCATCATGCACCATTGTAATCATCAGAACTATTCAAAGACATGTGAAAGTAGCATTCTGCTAGCGCGTGCACTGCACATGTTTAGCAGTTCTTTATGATGTACTCCCACTTTAATAGCTCTTTTTATCATATGGTTGGCAATCATAAATAATAKTTGTCCTTGGTTTTAATTATGGGATGACATTTTCTCTGTGTGCCGGGGAAGACWAWAACTATTGCATGTTGTAATAAGTATATTCATGGTCAATAACCTTAATGAGCTGAAATATRAATCATRTCTTGGTAAACCAGATTCATTGTAGCTGACCCTGTAGATCAAAGTGCAGTGGARCAAATGTTTAAARTGATTTAGCCTTTTGAAAGCAGATCTATTTAAATGACAGGGCATTTTTCTGTTTGATAAATGGTAAGGGTGAGGTTATTCCACAGCGGTGTAAACAGGTAGCACGGGAGCCTGATAATGCCCACTGTGGCCTTTGTTGACTCACATGCAGGGAGACACAGTGAACACTAGACTTAGAAATATAACTACTTTTCATATCACACCGGTAGGCTGTCTAAGGTTTTTAATTAGCCTGCCATTTCATATGAYTGTAGACATTTCAAAGRACTGCTTTGTGCTCCCCCTTACAAATGTCTCTTTCTGCGTTTGAAGTCTGCCGGATGTAAATACTGSCAATTAAAAAGAAGCCCAGGGTTGGAGACACACAAGGTCCTCCTAATTAAAACACAAACAAAGGCACCAAGCAGAAAACACCTTCTGATTACGATCTAAAGTGTTATGATGAATCAGAGGCTGTATTAATTGTTAGGTTAAAATCAATACAAAGGGTAAGCATGCCTGTAGGTTTAARTTAACGGAGGACAGTGCTGGATAAAGGCTAACATCCATAAAAGCTACCTACTGCCTCAGTGGCCTTGATACTCGTTCTCTACTCAGCGGACATTGAATCCGGAACCAATGGCATTGTACATTCTACCTAGACTACATCCTTTGTGGCATTGTTCCGTTGTTACAAAAGATTGCTTTTGATGTTCAAAGATAAATAAGTGAAATATAAAATTCTGCCCCTTTTGAACTGAAAGACTGGTAATTTGTATTTTTTTTCCTCACAAGGCTGCCTTTGAGTTAGCGGTAGAGAATCAAAAAGTCTCTGTAGTTTTTGCTCAACTGCTTTCCATATTTTCCACCTTATGAACCTGTCATGGATGGCACCTTGTCGTATTGTTGTAGTCGCAAGAGGAATCTGCTGGGTTAAGACTCGCAGTAGAATTATCACACAGGAGAAGACAATAGGTGGAACAGAATTTGACCGAAGGCTTCACTTCACCGATGAATAGAACTGCATTCTTTTACACTATGCAGTTGTGTTCAAACATGCCCAGACTACATTATGCTCTTGGGGTAAAACACAAAGTACAGTAAACAAAACAATGKTATCAAARCWTCTGAGGTTGGCTTTCCTTTATCTTACACCCAGTTCAACGCAACCAAGCATTTAGTGCCTCACGTACATAGTTMTAGTGTATTGTCATGTGGTTTCCTRCGCTAGAATGGGTCTGTGGTTAAACTGATACTGGTACTTCCAGTAAAATKGAGWCARTTTGAGCTGTTTCCATCAATACAGGATAGGAAGTATGCTTAACAGAGACATAGAGAATAGAATGATTTGGGTGTAATGATGTCAGATGTTTATCAGCCTTGTCCTTTAARCTGTGAGAGATTAACAGCTGCAGGAAGAGAGAGGGAGGGAACGGTTTGTGAAGGAGTATTAGTGGTGGATTGCTTTTCACAAGCCGATTCCAGAGGTAACTGTTTGTTTTCATACCTGAGCTTAGCTGTCAATCATGAGGAACGGTGAGAAGGGAGATGAGATCTCCTGAACAAAACCACAGAGCAAGAGAGGGAGGTTTGTGGGGGGTGGGAAAGAGTGAGAGGGAGGGAGGAAGGGAGGGAGGGAGGGAGGGAGGGAGGGAGGGAGGGAGGGAGGAGGGAGGGAGGGAGGGAGGGAGGGAGGGAGGGAGGGACGGAGGGGGAGGGAGGGAGGGAGGAGGGAGGAGGAAGAGATAGAGCAGAGAGGGAGAGGAGGAGAGAAGCACAGAGAAAGATGATAGAGAGAGACCTGGGACATGGCTGCTCAGACATGAGCTGTTTTAATTATGTCCTTCAAAGAGAATCTCTTTCTGTAGAAGCTGTGCCACAACGGCAGAGAGATCTCCTACACTATAGTATGTTCCAGTACTCCTGTCCTTTATTCTGGCTGTACTGTTTATGTTTGTAAATTGTTTTTTAAATGGTCAATGATGGGAGGTGCCTTTGTGGTTGTTTGATTTAATTGAATCATTACAAGCCCTACCCTCCTTTATACAATAAAAACATTTACTCTTTTTGTGTTTTAGGCTGATATTTTGGACGGAAAAACCAGAGTGATTTTAGCTAGCCTCACTCCGTGCCTCACATATGTCAGTTGAAGAATTCAGGTGATGTGCATGTATTTAATGTAAATTCCATTGGAATATGAATACAGGTTTATGGGGGAAAGGCTTGGTCAAATAAGTTCTCCCTGTGCTGTGTGGCTTTCATTTATACTCAATCAGGGCCTTTGAGACCCACACACTGCAGGACTGTTTAACTTTCCCTGTAGACATCCAGTGTCCCCAGCCCCCCGGGGAAAAAACAGCAAAGCATTTATTCAACTGAAKAAAAAAATGTGGTAGTTCAATTGGAACACAAACTGCATTCATTATCTCGGAAGGTTTGATACAAAAATGAAGCTCAGCATTGTACATTTGTGTTAAAATGGCAGCTTGAATTCTATATAAACGAAAATCAAGCCTCTTGCACTTTCATAATCAATTTGTGAATGCTGTCTACATGACAGTGGCGGGGTGCACATTGACAGTCCTGTGGCAGRCAGATAAGTAGAAGCTCTTTAAGGGGAGAGCGAGGAGCGGGGCCGRGCAGKGCCSYAGCTGAGACTGATTTGATGCTGCTCCTACCTGGCCTCGCTTCTCCCATCCCGACAGAGGACTACTGTGTGCACACAGAGCTGGGGTTGTTCAGCCAGCTGGGTTTACTTCAAAACATGATTATTCAATTTAACATTCAGCTTTATTCTTAATGGCTCCAATAAAGTCGAGAGCGAATGCCAATGGAGATTCCACACTATATCTGTAAATACACGCGGAACCACAAGTGGGAGCAGATTTTTATCGGCACAGGAAAACATTGTCATTTCATGTTTCTTTCACCTACTTTCTTTGTGAAATCCTGTCAATATAAATCCTTTACCTCTAGTTTCCAGCTCTAAAATACCACCCTGTTTCAAAATACTCACACATGGCCATGTGCAGTAAAAACTAAAAATGTCACTAATAAACAGCGCATAAACATTCAAAAATCTCTCTCAAAATATTATAAATTGCTTCTTAGTGGAATTGAATGTAAGGTGGTAAATGTGACTGTCATGAAGACTAAATGACCTAGTGAATCTGTGTTATACAGCTATGTGTATTTTGAGGAGAGAGCTGTGTATGTTTGATAATGTAACCTCTATTTAGAGCAGAGGGAGGGACCAYCTCARCCCATCAYACACTGAAATATCCYTCCAATTCCYCCAATTCAAAAGTGCCACAGTTTGCATTTTTCTCCCAACACTTCAATAGTCTTCTGTTGGCCCTGTGTACCCAGGTGAAATATGAGACACCGTAAATCATTATTCTTCAGACTGCATTTGCGAAATGAATGTATGGGCCTAATGCCCTCTGTTTTTCTCCCTTAATGAATTGAGGAATTTAGCTTGTGGTGTCGTCTGTCTGTCTGTCTGTCTGTCTGTCTGTCTGTCTGTCTGTCTGTCTGTCTGTCTGTCTGTCTGTCTGTCTGTCTGTCTGTCTGTCTGTCTGTTCTTCTTTTTCCGTCTGTCTGTCGGCTGTCTGTCTGTGTGTCTGTCGTCTGTCTGTCTGTCTGTCTGTCTGTCTGTCTGTCTGTCTGTCTGTCCTGTCTGTCTGTCTTTGTCTGTCTGTCTGTCTGTCGTTCGTCTGTCCTGTCTGTCTGTCTGTCTGTCTGTCTGTCTGTCTGTCTGTCTGTCTGTCTGTGTCCACTCTCTCTTTTTCCCTCCTGGCTCTGTGTTTTGAGAGGAGACAGGCAGACAGGAGTGGGTTTGGTGGTGTCTGGGTCAGCCTCTGCTGGTGTCGGTGTGGGCAGAAGCCCTGTGCCATGGAACCAGGCATGGGGATGGTTCCCTGACCAGACAGGGCCTCTGGATGACTGGCTGCACATTTCATACTTTAATACATTTGACACTTAAAATCATGTTAAAATTTTACTTCCTAATTTCAGTGTGTTTACATTTAATTTACCAAATTATATTTACTATTACTACAAATAATTAGCTTCTTTCTTGGTTGACAGACACACAGGTATCCCGTTTATTTAGAATGCAATAATCAATTTATATCTTAAGTTACTACCAGGAATCACCAGCAATCCTTATTTTAACGTTTGACAAATATACACCTCTCTCACTTATAGAAGTGTAGTAAATGGAATATTTATCAGTCTCCCGGCCGCAAAGTAAATGACATCCTCACTGCCATGTAATGCTGCTTAAGCACTGGCTGCTATGGCTGGGCCGGGTTAGTACATGTCACGCTGGATTTCCCCCTACAGCTGCTCTAGTGCTGCGGCTCCGGAGCCACTCTGCTGATCTACCACCAGCCACGGAGACACAACACACACATACACACACACACACGCGCACATACGCACGCACGCACATACACACACACGCGCACATACACACTAGAGTTCGGCCGATTATGATTTTCCAACGCCGATACCGATACCGATTATTGGAGGACCAAAAAAAGCCGATACCGATTAATCTGTCGATTTTTATATATATATTTGTAATAAATTACAATTACAACAATACTGAATGAAAAATTAACACTTTTATTTTAACTTAATATAATACATAAATAAAATCAATTTAGCCTCAAATAAATAATGAAACATGTTCAATTTGGTTTAAATAATGCAAAAACAAAGTGTTGGAGAAGAAAGTAAAAGTGCAATATGTGCCATGTAAAAAAGCTAACGTTTAAGTTCCTTGCTCAGAACATGAGAACATATGAAAGCTGGTGGTTCCTTTTAACATGAGTCTTCAATATTCCCAGTTAAGAAGTTTTAGGTTGTAGTTATTATAGGAATTATAGGACTATTTCTCTCTATACCATTTGTATTTCATATACCTTTGACTATTGGATGTTCTAATAGGTACTATAGTATTGCCAGCCTAATCTCAGGAGTTGATAGGCTTGAAGTCATAAACAGCGCTGTGCATCCCAGCATTGYTAAGAGCTGCTGGCAAATGCAGTAAAATGCTGTTTGCATGAATGCTTATGAGCCTGCTGCTGCCTACCACCACTCAGACTGTGTATCAAATACCAAATCATATACTTAATTATAATATAATAAACACACAGAAATATGAGCCTTTGGTCATTAATATGGTCAAATCTGGAAACTAACATTTATTCTTTCAGTGAAATACGGAACCGTTCCGTATTTTATCAAACGGGTGGCAACCCGTCTACATATTGCTGTTACATTGCACAACCTTCAATGTTATGTCATATTTATGTAAGTTAATATTGCCTGCTGGTTAATATTGCCTGCTAACATTAATTTATTTTAACTTTTAACTAAATATGCAGGTTTTTAAAAAATACTTGTGTATTGATTTTAAGAAAGGCTGTTGTGTTTATGTTTATGGTTAGGTACATTTGTGCAACGATTGTGCTTTTTTGCGAATGCGCTTTTGTTAAATCATCACCCGTTTGGCGAAGTTGAAGTAGGCTGTGATTCGATGATAAATTAACAGGCACTGCATTGATTATAATAAGCAACGCAGAACAAGCTAGTTAACCTAGTAATATCATCAACCATGTGTAGTTAACTAGTGATTATGTGAAGATTGATTGTATTTTAAAGAAAAGTTTAATGCTAGCTAGCAACTTACCTTGGGTCCTTGCAGCCTCAAGGTCCTTTTGATGTGGCACTCGGTAACAGGTGGTCAGCCTGCCACCCAGACTCCTCGTGGATTGCAATGTGATCGGCCATAATCGGCTTCCAAAAAGGCTGGTTACCGATTGTAATGAAAGCCATGCCGATTAATCGGTTGACCTCTAATACACACACACACGCGCA
>NW_019942749.1:200065-207330 GCF_002910315.2 Salvelinus sp. IW2-2015 | reverse complement strand
AGCCACTCTGCTGATCTACCACCAGCCACGGAGACACAACACACATATATGCGCACACACACGCACGCACATACGCACGCACGCACACACACACACACACACACATACACACACATGCACGTGCACGTACATACACACACACACACACACAGTCTACATCTTTAGAAATCAAGGACAACATTTGTGAAAGAAAAGAACATGAGATGCAATCCCTCATATTATGGTTCTAAATAAACCAGTGTAGATTTTTTTATTTTTCCGTTATTTTACCAGGTAAGTTGACTGAGAACACGTTCTCATTTGCAGCAACGACCTGGGGACAGTTACAGGGGAGACGAGGGGGATGAACGAGCCAATTGTAAACTGGGGATTATTAGGTGACCGTGATGGTTGAGGGCCAGATTGGGAATTTAGCCAGGACACCGGGGTTAACACCCCTACTCTTACGACAAGTGCCATGGGATCTTTAATGACCTCAGAGAGTCAGGACACCCGTTTAACATCCCATCCGAAAGACGGCACCCTACACAGAGCAGTGTCCCCAATCACTGCCCTGGGGCATTGGGATCTTCGTTCAGACCAGAGGAAAGAGTGCCTCCTACTGGCCCTCCAACACCACTTCCAGCAGCATCTGGTCTCCCATCCAGGGACTGACCAGGACCAACCCTGCTTAGCTTCAGAAGCAAGCCAGCAGTGGTATGCAGGGTGGTATGCTGCTGGCAAGATGCATGAAGTTATAGCCAAGACCAGTGAATTGGTTCAATGCAAGAAACCACACATTCCCTTCCGTTCCAAGGTTTTCCTGACCATTGTTCAGACAGAGAGCTCCTTTTGTYGTTCTCTAGACAACTCTGATGTGAGGGARGGAGGCCCTGAAAGTTGATCAGTGTTTKTATCATTTTATAATAAACCTGGACTAGAAGTGCTTCTCCTTACATGAAAGCAGGAGAGGTCATTACCATACACGTCATGAGGGATGACTGGATGATGGAGAAAATCTAGTGTACCTCGTTGTGTGCTTCAAGCTTTGTCACATGACTTCCCAGTGTGGTCAGCSCTCTACAGATCAGTTTTATTACAGTTCATCCTCTGCTTTGATAATGGTTCCTATTGAAAACACAGACTGAACTGTCTCGTCTCTGGGTGGGATAATAGTTCCCTCTGKGAAGATAGCAGTCTGTTATCAGTGTTCAGTCTTATCTGTTCAGGTCTGTAAGGCTGCTATCGTCGAGCTCTGATGAAGTACCTCGTCCGATGCCACTGATACACAGTGGAGTGCTGAGGCTTTCACATTAGCATAATTACACTGAAGAGGCATGCCTCTTCCGTCGTTATATTATTAGCCCGCGTTAATGTTCAGTGTGAACGTCAGGCCGATGAAGTACGCTTTTATTATTAACCACTTGGCGTGTCAATCAAAAAAAAAAAAGAGAAATATTTAGAAAATATATGTTAAACACTTGGGGAGACGTTGCTATAGATGCAGAAATGATGTCTATATAGGGATATAGAATTAACACACACACAGCAACCAAATGAGTTTAGTACAGTATACTAACATCAGCATAATAAACACTTCCCAGTGTTTTTAGAGGGTGTCTGTTTCTAGCAGTTCCCTGCTGATGCATAACTCTCCATGGGAAATTCATGGCCATGTAGTCCACTATCTAAGGCTGTGAGGATTGATAGTCCAGGCTGCCATAGCCTGACATGTTGGTGAGTCCTTACTCATGCTTGTTAATGATGGTTTATTGGCAGGATGAACAGTTTTATATCATCACAGAGGCAGCAGGCCAGGTAAAACAGCTGCTACTCATATTGTCTCTGTTCGTTCTGACTAGGGCACCCAGATACTTTGATACCGTTTTTACTTGAAACACATATGGCCTTAGAGCGTTTCTGAACAAGCGTATAWACAAGCCTAAAACATAGTTCAGCTTAAGTCAAATCTCTGTAGCTCGTCAAATACCCTTTTGTTGTCTCTGGTTGTGCTTGCTTAGCAGGCTCATAGCCAGCTGTTTTATCCTATGGATTATTTAGGCTACACAAGACAAAGATTTTGTTTATCAGTCACAATGTATAATATTAATGTAGATTTACTGACAACATTAATATATGMATGGTATTTGAAAGGCATAGTCATCCGCACCATGATTTTTACTGGTAAACATTCTGTTGTTGTGTGTATTTGTTTGTGTTTGTATGTGCAAACATGTGTTTGTGTTGATTCAAAATGAGGATTTAATTGCTTTTGGAGCAAGGTCTTTGCCCCGAAAAATTCTTTCATTGCAAGGCTACAGGAAGCAGTACTAGATTCCATTAGCAGTAATTCAATTGTATCTTTGTATTTTCTTTAGAAGACATGAACATGGGGTCAGAGGACTACTGAGTTCATATTAGTGTTACAAATTGTATTGCACTGAACACACCAGCGCTACCGAATCATCACCCTGTGTGTACTGTGTGTGTGTGTGTGTGTGTGTGTGTGTGTGTGTTGTGTGTGTGTGTGTTGTGTGTTGTGTGTGTGTGTTGTGTGTGTGGTGTGTGTGTGTGTGTGTGTGTGTGTGGTTGTGTGTGTGTGGTGTGTGTGTGTGTGTGTGTGTGTGTGTGTGTGTGGTTGTGTGTGCAGTGCATTCAGCCAGCGGTGTTACCTTTTCTCATGTGGATGAGCAGCACAGAACAGCTCCTGCCTTCAGCACGCCAGGCATGCTAGCTATGTGCAGTGTGTGTCCGGACACAGCCCGGAACAATTGCAGCATTTAGACAAGTCTTCATTTACTTAGGATGGACTGGCAGCATATGGGAGGATCCACAATAGCTGACTGATGGAGGGACAAAGAAATTGCAGTGTTCTGGTGTAAAAAAAGGCATTCAGATTGGGTATAATGGCTCAGCTGTCCTAACCAAAGGAAGGGACAGAATAGGGTGCCTTGTGATTTTTTTCTCTTTTCACCCGTCCTTTTCTCCTTTTTTGTGCCTGAATCTTTTATCTGCGTTACTCACCAGGGACTCTTCAAAGTAACAAGCCTCCTTCTTTTCCCTGGTGCTGGACTTGGAACCCAAATTAGAGACTGCTTGATTAGAAGAAAGCGAAGGGGGCCAAGAGAGGGAGATGTGGGTATTGGACAGAACAAATCGCACCCCTACAAAGTTCCTTTTATCCACAGACTCCAAGGCCCGACTCCCCTCCCAGCAACCATGGCTCGCTTGTTTTTCTCTTATCATTTATTTAGTCGCTCGTTTGGTTGATGTTTTCTGCCCTACTTTGTGACGTTTAAAAGAGGCGGGCATCCGAAAAGGTGAATGCTGAATGAGGTGGTGAACAACAAGACTTTGCTGTCTGTCTCCTCCAGAGTGTCAGTCTGGCATGTTCTCCATGAGAATGAGGGGAGAGGGGAGAGCACGGGATCACCTGCCCACCCTCCAACCTGCCCGCTCAAGGGACATCCTGGGCCAGACTGGCTCCTGTTGCAAGCTGCTATTGTCCTTCTGACCCATTCCCAGCCAGGGGAAGCAGCCTGATCCAGCCCCAGCAGCCTGAGGCAGGGTGGGAGAATGAGGAAGCGCTCCCAGATTGTCACAACACATTAGAAGTGGGGAACCAGGCTGCTTCATGTACTGAGGAGGCATCCCTCGGCTGTCCATCTCCCGCTGCAAACGGGATGTGAGGAGACATGTTAACGGGCTGGCTTGGCCCCACCGCTGTTAAGAGCCATGCAATATGCAGGAAACGGCCTCTTTGTCAGCAGGCCGGTCAGACAAACACCGCCGCTGTCCTATACTGCACCGCCCAATAAAAGTTGTATCTGCATTTTAAAGCTGATCCATAATTTAGAACAGGAGGGAAAGGATTTTTACACGAAACCAGGCCAACAAAAGACATATGTAGTCCGATGTGGGTATGCTGATGTACAGGGAAGACATTGCTCAGGTCAAGTCACACTTAGATCATCTGATGTCAATCAATTTTAGGCATTCAATGTTATGTTTTACCAACAGTCTTCTAAAAATATATTTTGGCTGATTGTAATTGTTTAAACAAGATTCACTGTCCAAATCAACTTACTGAAAATATTTTTATGTAAGAAACATTCAGTTTAAGCATTTAGATTAGAACCTGTTCCAGAGAGACAAGACAATACAGTAGAGACAATACAATACAGTAGAGACAATACAATAAAGTAGAGACAAGACAATACAGTAGAGACAATACAATACAGTAGAGACAAGACAATACAGTAGAGACAATACAATACAGTAGAGACAATACAATACNTCACCCCCGTTCCTTTTCTCCTTTTTTTGTGCCTGAATCTTTTATCTGCGTTACTCACCCGGGACTCTTCAAAGTAACAAGCCTCCTTCTTTTCCCTGGTGCTGGACTTGGAACCCAAATTAGAGACTGCTTGATTAGAAGAAAGCGAAGGGGGCCAAGAGAGGGAGATGTGGGTATTGGACAGAACAAATCGCACCCCTACAAAGTGCCTTTTATCCACAGGCTCCAAGGCCCGACTCCCCTCCCAGCAACCATGGCTCGCTTGTTTTTCTCTTATCATTTATTTAGTCGCTCGTTTGGTTGATGTTTTCTGCCCTACTTTGTGACGTTTAAAAGAGGCAGGCGTCTGAAAAGGTGAATGCTGAATGGGGTGGTGAACAACAAGACTTTGCTGTCTGTCTCCTCCAGTGTCAGTCTGGCATGTTCTTCTTGAGCATGAGGGCTGAGGGGAGAGGATTGAGCACAGGATCACCTGCCCATCCTCCAACCTGCCTGCTCATGGGACATCCTGGGCCAGACTGGCTCCTGATCCGGCCCCAACCCCAGCAGCCCGAGGCAGGGGGGGAGAAAGAGGAAGCGCTCCCAGAATGTCACAACACATTAGAAGTGGGGAACCAAGCTGCTTCATGTAGTGAGGAGGCATCCCTCGGCTCTCCGTCTCCCGTTGCAAACGGGATGTGAGGAGACACGTTAACGGGCTGGCTTGGCCCCACCGCTGTTAAGAGCCATGCAATATGCAGGAAACTGCCTCTTTGTCAGCAGGCCAGTCAGACAAACACCGCCGCTGTCCTATACTGCACCGCCCAATAAAAGTTTTATCTATGTTTTAATTTAGAGGAAGAAAATGAATTTTACACGAAACCAGGCCAACAAAAGACATATGTAGTATGACGTGGTGATGCTGATGTACAGGGAAGACATTGCTCAGGTCAAGTCAAACATAGATCATCTGATGTCAAATCAATTTTAGGCATTCAATGTTATGTTTTACCAACAGTCTTCTAAAAAAACATTTTGGCCAATTATAATTGTTTTAACAAGATTCACTGTCCAAATCAGCTTACTGGAAATATTTTAAAAATGTAATCAACGTTCAGTTTAAGCATTTAGATTAGAACTAGTTCCAGTGAGACAATACAGTAGAGACAATACAATACAGTAGAGACAAGACAATACAGTAGAGACAATACAGTAGAGACAATACAGTAGAGACAAGACAATACAGTAGAAACAATACAATACAGTAGAGACAAACAATACAGTAGAGACAAGACAATACAGTAGAGACAAACAATACAGTAGAGACAATACAGTAGAGACAATACAATACAGTAGAGACAAGACAATACAGTGGAAACAATACAATACAGTAGAGACAATACAGTAGAGACAAGACAATACAGTAGAGACAATACAGTAGACGGGACCAACTTGTCTTGGTAAAGAGGCAGTTCTGTTTGTCATTGGTACAGAGGGGCAGCCTGTTGTCTTGGTACAGTAGGGTCACAGGGCAGCTTTGTCTTGGTACAGAGGGCAGGCCTGTTGTCTTGGTACAGAGGGCAGCCTGTTTGTCTTGTACAGAGGGCAGCCTGTTGTCTTGTAGCGGGCAGCCTTGTTGTTCTGGTCACGCTGGTTGTACGAGGAGCAGCTGTTGTCTTGGATTACAGAGGCAGCCTATGTTGTCTTTGGTACAGAGGAGCATTTGTCTTGGTACAGAGAGGCAGTCCTGTTGTCTTGGTACGAGGAGCAGTTGTTGTCTTTGTACAGAGAGGCAGCCTTGTTGTCTTGGTTACAGAGGCAGCTGTTGTTGTGGTACGCCCTTGTATTGAAGCAGCCTGTTGTTCTGGTACAGAGGGCAGCTGTTGTCGTTTGGTACAGAGGCAGTCTGTTGTCTTGGTCGACGCCTTTTTCTGGACAGAGGGCAGCCTGTTGTCTTGTTACAGAGGGCGCCGGTGTGTGCTGGATACAGAGAGCAGCTCTGTTGTCTTGCGACAGAGGCAGCCTGTCTTTCTTGGTACAGAGGGCACCTGTTGTCTTTGCCGTACAGGAGGCAGCTGTTGTCTTGGTAACAGAGGGCAGGCCTGTTGTCTTGTACAGGCAGCCTGTTGTCCTTTGATACAGAGAGGCAAGCCTGTTGTCTTTGGTACAGAGGCTGTGGACAGGCAGCAGTGTTGTTTGGTAAAGAAGGCAGCACTAGTAATGTCTTGGTACAGAGGCAGTCAGTTCTTGTACGAGGCTGTTCTCTTGTTAGACAGAGGTGGCAGCCTCGTTGTCTTGGGTACACGAGGCAGGCCTGTTTCGTTTGAGCGCTGGCCTTTTTGGTACAAGAGGCGCAGCTGTCTGTTTTGGTACGAGATCTGCTGTACAGAGGCAAGATGTCTGATCTGGTCAGGCGCCTTTGTCTGGTACACGAGGCAGCCTGTTTCCTTGGTACAGAGGGAAGCCTGTTGTCTTGGTACAAGAGGGCAGTGCTGTGTTCTTGGTACAGACGGCAGCTGTTGTCTTGGCGTACCAGAGCGGCGCCTGTTGTCTTGGTACAGAGGGCCAGTCTGTTGTCTTGGTCAGAGGGCAGCCTGTTTGTCTTGGAACAGAGCCGGCATCCTGTTGTCTTTGGTCTACAGAGGCAGCCTGTTGTCTTGGTACAGAGGGCAGTCTTTGTCTTGGTAGCAGAGGGCAGCTGCTGTCTTGGTACAGGGGCAAGGCTGTCTGTCTTGTACAGCACCGTTCTGGACAGCACCTGTTGTTCTGGGTACAGAGGGCAGTCCTGTTATTCTTGGTAACAGAGGGCAGCCTTGTCTTGGATAACAGAGGGCAGCTGTGCTGCGAGTGCCAGCTTTCATTGATACAGAGGCGCAGTCTGTTGTCTGATACAGAGATGCAGCTGGTTGTCTTGGTACAAAGGCACTTTGCGGTCGAGAGCACGATGTTGTCTTGGTACCAGAGAGCAGTATGATTGTCTTGGTACAGAAGGAAGCCTAGTTGGTCTTGG
>NW_019942749.1:190134-193953 GCF_002910315.2 Salvelinus sp. IW2-2015 | reverse complement strand
CCGCCCCGCCTTCCCTGGACTTGCTGCCTTCTGCAGCTTGTAGATACTGGTGACCTGCGACAGATGGCAATCTCGCTGGCCCACAAAATGCTGTGCCTTTATGACACAGCCAAAGGTTAATAAAATCGCTGTTGAATGTAAAAATATCTACAGATAAGGCATTCACAACAAGTGGTCGGGTGAATAAGAAGTCAATTCAGGCCTGGGAAACCGCACACCAGGCTAGTGAATAGCTGTGCTTTTAGGGTGCTTTTTTTCTGAAGAGGATAAATGGAGAATTGCAGCTCTCTTCCATTGCGGCAAGCAGTGCTAGGCAAGGCTGCCAGTAAATTGCCCTGAATGGGTTCTGGAAGTTGACAGGCCCTATTAAGACAAATGACCTTTCTCATCGAGAGAGATAAAATAAATCAGGTGTTTAGTCAAATTAAAAATAGTTGGAGTGGAGAGGGCCCCGGGGAGCCCGCGGAGAGAAACTCAAGACAGATGTGGTCCAAAGGATAGAGGAAGACACCCAGGAAAGAAAGAATTCAGCTCCTCTGAATCGATCTGGCCCCAGCCAGACTTTACTGTACTGTTATCTGTACTTTATCCTTCTCTCTTTCAGTCTCTCTCTCTGTTGTTCCACTGTAGTCTCTCTTTTTTAGTCTCCTCTCGCCACTCCTCCTTCGCTCTTTCTCTCTGCCTCTCTCTCTCTCTCTCTTCTCTCTCTCTCTTCTCTCTCTCTCTCTCTCTCTCTCTCTCTCTCTCTCTCTCTCTCTCTCTCTCCTCTCTCTCTCTCTCTCTCTCTCTCTCGTCTCTCTTCTCCTCTACGTCTCCTCTCTCTCTCTCTCTCTGTCTCTCGTTCTCTCTCTCTCTCTCTCTCTCTCTCTCTCTCTCTCTCCTCTCATCTCCTCTCTCTCTCTTCTCCTCTCTCTCTCTCTCTCTCTCTCTCTTCTCTCTCTCGCTCTCTCTTCTGTCTCTCGTTCTCTCTCTCTCTCTCTCTCTACTGGTCTCTCGGTTCTCTCTCTCTCTCTTCTGCTCTCTCTCTCTCTCTCTCTCTCTCTCTCCTCTCTCTCTCTCTCTCTCTCCCTTCTCTCTCTCTCTCTCTCTCATGCGCGCTCTCCCTCTCTCATTGTGCACTAGCTCCAACCTCTGCTTGTCACACAGGAGTGCAGCGAGAGGAGAGTGAGTTACTGTCCAGCCTCTCACTGGCAATTATGTTGGTTGTGTAAGTCAATGGGAGGATCACTTAGCATTGATTAGGCGAAGATACAGAGCAGAGCAGTGAGGCGGAGATGCTCTCCATCACGGACGCTGAACTAGGACATGTGACTGGAGGAAGAGGAGACACACATCCTCACTGGGGCTGCATCCATCATTGTGTCCTTGCCCAGCGCTCTCAACCATTCGCTCTTATTAATCAGAGGGTTGCAACTGCTTACAGTAATTAGCAGCTTTGGACAGCCGTGGTACGTAGTGTTGTGGGCGTGTCTAGGAGGCGTGGCAYCTGTTAGTGATCTAGTAATTATCCATCACCCAGGAGAAACATGACTCCTCTCTCTCCTCTTGTTTATGGAAATGTCTCACTTTGTTTCCAGTAGCTGTGTGTATTTCAGGGCAGCAGTCTAGTTGGTGTTGCTATGTGTTGTCACTTGTCAGAGGATGCAGCAGAGTAGCTATAGATGTCTACATKCAGTGACCCTCTTAGAGAGAGCTGTCTGTGTCTGCTCCTCCCCTAATTAGAGAGAAAAGGAGGAGGAGGGGAGAGGAGGAAGAGAGGAGGTGAGTCATTAGAAACAGTGGCAACATCTCGCTACGTGAGCTGGTGGTGTGACAGAGGAAGAAGAGTGAGACGAGGAGGATGTGACGGGCTGCTGTCTGCTGCTATGTTGTGACTTTGGCACTCATCTGCCACCTCACCCCATCAGCCCCCCCACAACCTCCATCAGCCCCCCCAACAGCTCTCCTTATTCCCCRGGAACAATCCCTCCCTGCCCCTTTTCTCTTCTCACCCTCTGTGAAGCTGTGAGCAGCTAAAATTGACAACTCAGGGCTGTGACCTCAGCACTGTTATGGAAGTCATTCCACAGTCAGTGGCAGATCAAGGCTGGCGTGAGACAGTAAAGTCTTCTTTGACATGGCCAAGTATTTCASATGTTGATATGAATAGATTCATAGAATAGTACAATAAAACGTGTTCTGCATTTATTTTCATCTCATTGAAATAGGGATCCTGGCACATACTGTAGATGCCTAGAAAGAACCTGTTTCTTGGTTCTTCATAGATGTTCTCTCTCATGCTTGTATCTGTATCTGTTTGTCTGTGTGTGCTCAAGGGTATTCTCTGTATAGTACACATGTGAGTACTGTGTGTCCATCTCCAACCTGACACCCCTCACCATGATCACCCTGCTGACCTCTAACCTTTCACCTGACCCCTGTTCCCCCCCTCCAGGTACTCCAGAGAGCCTGGTAGAGAAAGAGCACCAGCTGAGCACCATGATCACTCAGCTGATCAGCCTGAGAGAGCAGCTCCTGGCCGCTCACGATGAGCAGAAGAAGCTGGCCGCCTCACAGATGGAGAAACAGAGGCAGCAAATGGAGCTGGCCCGCCAGCAGCAGGAACAGGTAAGAACACACTGGTTGTGTATGTGTGTTCTCTTAAGGGATTTTTTAAGCATTTAGTAAAAGGAGGGAATATGTGTAAGATGTATAATGACAGGAAAGTGTCGGAAAGGAGACAGAGGGAGAGAGAGAGACAGAGAGAGACAGAGACAAGAGGAACAGACAGAGACAGACAGAGAGAGACAGAGACAGAGAGAGAGAGAGAGACAGAGGGAGAGACAGAGACAGAGACAGACAGAGAGATAGAAGAGAGAGAGAGAGAGACAGAGACAGAGACAGAAGACAGAGAGAAGAGAGAGAGAGAGAGAGAGAGAGAGAGAGAGAGAGAGAGATGGCAAAAGACACACACATTTCTTCTCACAGGGTCGTGGGTGAGACAGGGATGCAGCTTAAGCCCCACCCTCTTCAACATATATATCAATGAATTGGCGCGAGCATTAGAACAGTCTGCAGCACCCGGTCTCACCCTACTAGAATCGAAGTCAAATGTCTACTGTTTGCTGATGATCTGGTGCTTCTGTCACCAACCAAGGAGGGCCTTACAACAGCAACCTAGATCTTCTGCACAGATTCTGTCAGACCTGGCCCTGACATAAATCTCAGTAAGACCAAAATAATGGTGTTCCAAAAAGGTCCAGTCGCCAGGACCACAAATTCCATCTAGACACCGTTGCCCTAGAGCACACAAAAAAACTATACATAACCTCGGCCTAAACATCCAGCACCACAGGTTAGCTTCCACCAGAGCGTGTGACGATCTGAGAGACAGGCAAGAAGGCAATTCTAATGCCATCAAAAGGAACATAAATTTCAACATACCAATTAGGATCTGGCTAAAAATACTTGAATCAGTCATAGAGCCCATTGCCCTTTATGGTTGTGAGGTCTGGGGGTCCGCCTCACCAACCAAGATTTTCACAAAATGGGACAAACACCAAATTTGAGACTCTGCCATGCAGACATTCTGCAAAAAATATCCTCCGTGTACAACGTGTAACAGCCAATATTAATGCATGCAGAGCAGAATTAGGCGATACCCACTAATTATCAAAAGTCCAGAAAAAAGAGCCGTTAAATTCTACAAACCACCTAAAGGAAGCGATTCCCAAACCTTCCCATAACAAAGCCCATCACCTTACAGAGAGATGAGACCTGGAGAAGAGTCCCCTAAAGCCAAGCTGGTCCTAGGTCTCTGTCACAAACACAAACACACCC
>NW_019942749.1:166735-184720 GCF_002910315.2 Salvelinus sp. IW2-2015 | reverse complement strand
AACCCTCTATTGATTCATCAGGAAACTTTATTGCCGAAAGATGCCAGTAAAGTGTTATTATTTAGTAGGAATTTGAAATAATATTAGATTTAAARGATGTTTTATTTTACMGTATAWTAGCTTGAGTATTTCATKTAAGTGTCGTCATGCTCTCTCGCCCACGTTTATGCTGTGTGTTGAGAAAAATGTCATTATGACTTGTATTAACACATTTTAGTGGCTATGTGAATTAAACATGATATTAAACACTGGAGGTCGTCTATATCTTGTAAATAGAGCCCTACTAGAACAATCTCTCCCTGCGTTAGAAGGGTGGCACAAATCAGCCAAATGAGGCATATTGTACAAATCAGCAAATTAGCACAGCCCATGAACTGTGTTAATGTCTGGTTGGAAATAAGGACGGGATCTGTCCACACTGGCGACGGGTTTATTATCACCAAGCCTCCTAATGGCCAGGAGTAAATTACCAGCCTGGACTACAGCCTACAATTACAGTTAGCCTTCTCCCTACAGCTTTCAGTCCTGCATGTGCTAATAACTGTGAAGGTCAATTACCTGGGATGTTATGTACAGTACTGTATACCTTTCAATCATGCTATTGTTCAATCATCTTTTACTATAAACTAAATTTGTTTTTTTTTGTTTTCTTCCATATGTGAAATCACAGTATTATGAAGAAGGGTGTTCCATGGTATGCTATGTTGATATTAATAAACTATATAGAGATTTAGGATATTTGCATGTTTTGCCATCATGTATGAGAGAGAGCAGATCTGTCTATCCCYCAATGAAGAAGAAAAGGGTAGGATAGAGTGGGGGGAGAAGAGGAGAACCTGCCCAGAGTTRGAATGTCATTTAGCCATCCAGACACGACATAGTAATTAACTGTTGACACTCGTGAAGAAGCACAAATTAATCCTGACACATTTGCAGACGACTGATATCTTACAGTGAACACTTTGTAATTATATTTGAAAATGAAAATTAAATGACACTTAAAACTAGGTTGTCATGCTCAATGAAGCGAGCGTGTAGTTAGACAGAGAGGCTGCTGGGATAGATGGGGGCTGCTCRCGGGCAGATGCCGTGCCACTCAGAGGAGAGGGATAGGAGTCTGACAGAACACTCCTACCCAGCCCGGCCCGGTCCAGCTCAGCCTACACCAGTTACCACCATTGTAAACACATCAATCTCCGTCTCTGCTTCCCCATCTCAGACTGTCCATCACAGCCCTCCTAGGCAAGCACATAGCCAGAAAACAAGCYAGGCCAGCAAGGCCACATCATCTACAGCTCTGCTATACTATGACTAATGCTGAAGGCCACTGTTGACTTGTCATGTCTTTAGGCAGGTGGTGATATGTTGTAATGGGGCTCAGATCACCATGACTTCTTGTTTGCAAATACTGTCCTGCAGTTACAGTGTCATGTTTTCCTTAGTGTCAGYTGATAGTCGGTCCCCGGCCTGGCTGAGTGGTATAAGCATGTACTGTACTCTGAGATGAGAGGMCCATGTTTCTGACTGTAGTGACTCTTCTTCTCTGGTGTTTATCTACAGATTGCCAGACAACAGCAGCAGCTTCTGCAGCAGCARCACAAAATCAATATCCTYCAGCAGCAGATTCAGGTCAGTGGCTCGTTCATGTGTTCCCCTCACCCTTCCACTCTCTCACTGGCCTTTCCTTCCCCAGCCACACCCCACCACAGGCCACATGTCTAATCTCATGGGWTTCTATGGGTTTCTGTCTGACAGACATTACACTGGTACAGCTTAGCACTTGTACTTTACTGTCTTCCTTTATCTTTCTCTCTGTCTCCTTCCTTCTTTCTCTCTCGCTTCATTCTTCTGTCACTTCTGTCTTACAGTCGTCATTCACATTACATGATAATTGGCCATCGGTAATTGGAAGGGGTGAAGATGGAGGGGAATAATTATCACATCCTAATTAACAAAGATGGAGAGAAGAGAAAGTAACGACACCTAATGAAGCATGCTGCTGCTGGTAGAGAGAGAAGTGCCTGGAGGGTGGAGGTGGGGACATGAAAGAGGCTGRTAAATGCTGCCTTTGAAATGATACCATCCCAGTTGAGCGACGTGGCAAGCCTTTAGACAGCACCGGGGCTACTGTTCACAGCATATTGTTAGTGAGGGGAAAAATGTTGTTCACATCAATATGGTGGCTAAGGGAGATACTGTTTTTGGTGGAAGAAGAAGTTTGTTTTATACAGTATTCAGTTAAAGTCCTTTAAATGTTTGTTAATTTTCTTGAACAAGAGTAAAATATTTATAAAGGTGCACTTAGAATAGCTCGTTTTATGCTCAGCTCAGATTGAAGGTTTTATTGAAGTAATGTCAGTGTGTATGGTGGTGGTCATTGCCATGCGTTTTCTCTCCAAAGTGGATTGTGTTCTTTTCTCCCCTAAGTAATTATGGGAAATGGAGAAAAACATGTAAATGGGGGAGGAGGGGCGAGAGTATTCACACGAGACACAGACCAAGAAAAACGGAACGAGGGCACCATAAATAAACATGGCATATTTGCTGAAAGAAAGAAAAGAAAACAGCATGAGAGGTGGCAGAGGAGAGGAGAGGAGAGGAGAGGAGAGGAGGAGGAGAGGAGAGGAGAGGAGAGGAGAGGAGAGGAGAGGAGAGGAAGAGGAGAGGAAGGGAAGAGGAGGGAGAGGAGAGGAGAAGGAGGAGAGAGAGGAGAGGAAGGAGAGGAGAGGAGGAGAGAGGAGAGGGAGGAGAGGAGAGGAGAGGAGAGGAGAGGAGAGGAGAGGAGGGAGAGGAGAGCAGAGGAGAGGAGAGGAGAGGAAGAGGAGGAGAGGAGAGGAGAGAGGAGAGGAGAGGAGAGGAGAGGAGAGGAGAGGAAGAGGAAGGAGGAGAGGAGAGGAGAGGAGAGGAGACGAGGAGAGAGGAAGAGGAGAGTGTTAGGGAGAGTGGTGTGTTGGTGAGTGTGTTACAGTACAGTGTGGTCAGGTTAGGGACCACCCATGCTGGGTGTTGGATACAGACAGGCTGGCTACTCTGGGTAGGGGTGGCTCGGTCAGGGCTGGTTTCAAGGCCCGCTTCCCAGCCCAGCCGTCTGAGGAAATCCAAGGCTTTACTGTAGGTGGGTCTGGGTGCCAGGAGCAGTCTTCTCTATGACCCACCTATTACTTATCCTGCTACTACTACACACTCACTACCGACACACACTCACTCCAACATTACACACGAACACATACTAACAACACATCACCCACTACCCACCAATGCCACTCACAACACACACTCACTACCAACACACACACTCACTACCAACACACACTCACTACCAACATCACCCACTCACACCACAGCTATACACACCACTCAGTACCAACACACACTCACTAGCACCACACTCACTACACACACACGTCAGCTACCACACACATCTGCTACCAACCAGACACAACAACACACACTAAACACACTCACTACCAACAAACGCATTCTACCAACACACACCATTACACACACAGCCAACTACCACACACACTACACCCACCACTACCGAACAGACACACCCATACAACAGCAATCACCATACCAACGAACGAAGACTCAGTTGCCGCTCAAATCGCCATCCACACCACGCTCACTACCAGACAACGGCTCACTACCAACAGCACTCACTACACAGCACCCGCCACTACCAATACACTACTCACTACCAAACAAACATCCCACCACCAATACCACCTCACATACCAACACACACTCACTACCGAACCACAGCTCCACTACCACGACATCATCCAGTACCTAACATACGTCACTACACTCATACCAGAAACACATCACATCCGGCACACCGGACACTACACCACACTATACCAACAACTCACACAACACACTCAGACAGGCACCACAACTCATACCAACACACACTCAACCAGAACAAGACTACGACCACGCCACTACCACACACCCACTACGCAACACCCACTCACTACCAACACACCACTACCAACACACTCACGTAACGAACACACACTCACAACCAACACACACCTACTACCCAACACCAGTACTACCACACTACCAACAAACCAAAAAACTCCAACTCCCAAACACGTCACCACTGCAACACACACGCCTACCAATACATCACTCACTACCACACAGTCACTCACTACAACACACACACTCACCTACACACACAACCACTACCAACACAGCAGCTCACTACTCAACACACACTCCAACTACCACTGACTACGCCACACCAACCACCACTACTGAACACACACCTCACTACGCAAGCCTCACGACACGACTATCCGAACTAACACACACCAGCTAGCGAACACACACGCTACCAACACAGCACCCACTACCGAAACACGCTCACTACCGAACACACGCTCACGTAACCAACACACGCTCACCTACAACACACAACGCACTCACGTCCTCAAACACACACCCCCTACGAATACACACTCACCTACCAACACATACACCCACCACCGTACAACAGTCACTCACTACGCCACACACACTCAACTACCTGACATGCACACTCACGCTACTAACACAGCAAGCTGCAGCTACGCAACACAACCCTCCACTACAAACTCACTACCACACCAGTGCACTTCACTACCAGGGAACCAACACACCCACTACCAACACACACTCACGACCGACAGCACATGCGAGTGCGAGGCCGCACTCACCAACACACGACTCACTACCAACACACCACTCACTACCACACAACCCACTAACCAAACACTCACTACACACATACATACACTCACATACCAACACACACTCACTACAACATACACATCACAACCAACACCACACTGCACTACCCACACACTCAATAAACCAAATACAACGGTCACTACCAACACACACTCACTGACCAACACACACCCACTAGCCAACACAGCACCCAGAATACCAATACACGACTACTGCCAACACACGACCGCACTAACGGCAAACACACCAACTCACGTACAAACACACACACGCCAGTCTACCCAAACACGACACCACTACGCAACAGGACACACTTCAATTACCATAACACACACCCACCTACGACACAAGTCAACTCACTAATTGACACCACCCTCACACTCACTACCCGGCGGGACACAGTACACTCACTACGCCTGGACAATCGCGTGGCTAGATACAGTATGGCATGTGAGGACATCCACTACTAACACTTCAACCCACTACCACAGCCAGACCCATCTAGAACACAGTGCTAGTTATGTGGCTTGGCAGATCCACTACCAAAGCAGGGAGCACACTCAGCTACCAACACTGGGTCACCCACATTCCAACACACACTCACTAGCCAACACACACTCACTACACACAGGGGTGGATGGAGTAGTGTGGACCACACTCACTACAACACAGCACACACACCCACTACGCCACCACCACCACTACAAAAACAGATTGCCACTACGAACATGGCACACATCACTACCAAACACATTATCACGCCCTCCAAACACATACAGACTCAACTACCAAACACACAACTCACTCACAGCACACTCACTTACCAACACACTAGACCCACTACCAACACACACCACTACCGAACACGCGGTCAGCTGCACCCACCAACGACGACAAACCTCACTAGCCGAACGACACACCCCACTGACCGAACAACACACCACTACGCAACCACAGACACTCACTACCAATGCACACACCTGCACTCCACAACCAGTACACTCACTACCAGCACACACTCACACCACATGATCGGCACACTCCTTAACACACACACCCACTACAACACACACTATCTACACTCCGAACACACACAAGACATGGATAACGGTGTGCGCGACTCCCACTACCAACTACACACTCACTCCCAAACACATCACACAACGCCCACACACAGGTAAAGAGTCACTCACTACAACACACACCTCACTACCACAGATGCAACGCCGGTTCGCACGCCACTACCTAAGTCTCTCTCTCTCTCTGCATCTTCAGTCCTTCAGTATCTCAGGTATCTCTCTTCGCTCTCTCTCTCTCTCTCTCTCTCTCTCTTTCTCTTTCCCTTCCCTTGGGTTTCCCCCTCTGT
Organism: Salvelinus sp. IW2-2015; assembly: GCF_002910315.2. Taxonomy (NCBI): domain Eukaryota; kingdom Metazoa; phylum Chordata; class Actinopteri; order Salmoniformes; family Salmonidae; genus Salvelinus; species Salvelinus sp. IW2-2015. The sequence continues at coordinate 178,611 of NW_019942749.1, read as the reverse complement.
CTCTGTCCTCTGTCTCTGTTTCTCTGTTCTGAAGAGGATCATTAAAACATAATTCTCCTCTCAATTCACCATCACAAATGGCTTCATTATCAGTTCCATACTTTGAAGTAAACATGTTTTCCCTTGCTGAGAATCTGTCCCTCCTGTAGTAGGCGTACTTTGTAAGGGKCCCAGTTGAATGGTGGAGGGGGCTATAGATCCCCTCTTCACCYCCTTCCCTCTCCACTCCTCCAGGGCTCTCCCCAGTCCCCAGTCCCTGTGATGTGTGGAGGCATAGCAGCAAAGCAAACCCCTTGGATTTACACGGCATTAAGCACAAAAGCAGGATTTAGTRCTGGGCCATAAACATCCCTCTTTCAAGTGCACTTCCCAAGAGAAAGGCCCCACTGTCAATGTCTGCTTCTRCTGGAGRRGCCAGAGAGYTGGCCWCTCTGGTGCTGCTGTCACTGTCCASWGTGTTTGTGAGAAATGACTYCCCATCACTCCACYAAAGAKGAWCTCACTCTGCTCTCTAGCACAGTACCYTCACTAGYATACACTCTAGAATAGAGCACCCTATGCCCTGGGACCAAGTCCCCTTAATAAGGACTCTTTACTCCTGGGCTCACTCACACATCACCACAACACATCATACTTTGACAGGTCCACACTCCACTCTTTCATGCTGTGGTTAAAGACTAATGTGCTACCTGGAAATTCCCCTTGATGAGCAGTTCAGGGATGAGGGTGTTATATCTCTTCCACCACACTTGGGGAGGTACTGAAAGTGTATGGATCTATTTCAAACAGATAGAGAGGCCCCTAGATGTAAAGATCTGTGTCTCCAGCCAAGGCAGCCTTCCCCAGACTCTGTCCCTGTGATCTGTCCTGATGAAACACCACTATATCTACAATTAAACAAAAGAGACACATATTTACACCATCTGCTGCACTCCCCTCAGTCTRTCTGCTTGTTTACAACCCTCACCAGGCCCTTATCAAGCATAGATTAMTCTCASAACAACTTCAAATCAGTTTGATCATGTTAGACATTTTGTTTATCCTACCGCAAGTCCTTTAATGCTTACTTCATTACATTTTCTCCCCTCGTGACCCAGTTTTACTCTGTCCTCTGTGGGGCTGGTCTGGCTGCTCGTAAAGATGGCCAACCAAAGCGATGAGGGGAGGGATGAGGCAGGCCGGGGCGAGGTAGCGAGGCACCTCGTCGGCACTCTGTTTTCTGCTCTTAAAAATGCCCCCGTCCTCTTAATATACAACAGCTTTGAGTGAATTAGTACTCTAAACAATCTTCCAGCCTGCATGTTGCAGACTTTTAGCAGTAGTAAAACAGCACTGGGGGATTGGGTTACCCTGCTGTTAGTATGGAGAACAGTGGGCTTTACTAGAGATCCTCCTCTTCACCATCAAAGTGCTTGTAGTTTGGCTCCAGGGGGAAAACGCTTCAGATTCTGGTGCTGTATTGATGATGTAACTGATCACATCAGTGGGGGCTGTAAACCGGACCGGAGGAGTCCAAATAAAACCACCAGGACCGTAACTGGACACCCTCCCTGGCATGCCATGCACTTTCAGGGGTTTTCTTTTAGGGAGGGAGAGAGGGAGGGAGAGAGGAAAGGACTGAGGGAGTTAGAGAGGGAGGGAGAGAGGAAAGGACTGAGGGAGTTAGGGAGGGAGAGAGGAAAGGACTGAGGGAGTTAGGGAGGGAGAGAGGGAGGGAGAGAGGAAAGGACTGAGGGAGTTAGGGAGGGGTGTGCAGAAACAGGCAGAACGGTCTGGAACAAGACACGGTCCAATTTATTTGAGTCTCCTTTTGAATGGCCTTCTCTCTCTTTTCACCTAGTTCTACTTAGAGGAGGGAGAGAGATTGATTCTTTGTCCTTCGGGATTACAATGTCACTTGTTTTAAGATAGCAGATGTTTTGATTATGGTGTTAGGGGCTTATCAAAAGTTTAAAGCTCAAGGCTCTGTGTTTTTTTTAAACTCGTTTTTTGTTCCTCTAGCTGTCCCTTGTTATTGTTAAATTCCGCTCAGGGAGAGGATTACTGTTATGTGAATCAAGTATTAAACTTGATAAACACCATTAGGGAATCAACTAGAGGCTTGTGACAATTAAAAGCAAAATGTTGAAGTAAATCTGATCCGTAACAGAGCATGTGTTTCTTACATAACAGAGTCATCAAAGCTGTGTGAATGCGGCCATGGAAAGCCAGTGAGTTAAGGAGACAGAAAGGCAGAAACTGACGCTAAGCAGAGCTCTGTTCTGCCTGTTCTGTTCTKCCTGCATCTGCATCAATCAGCCACATCGACCGGCACTCGATTGGACTGTTGGGGGCTGTCTCCTTGACAATCACACCCACTTTTTATTCCTCCCCAATAGCAACAAATACGGTTTTATTTTAACGTCAGAGCCCAGGCTGAGTCTTACATATGGCTTTCTGTAATTATATAGGAGTGAATGGCAGCACAGCCATATGTTAGCAGCATGGGTAGCAGTCTATGAAATGACTTAATAAAATGGTGGTGACTGCTGTTGTTGGCCGAACACATGTTTCTGTGAAGAGGATATTTTTATATAGAGATAATCGCCATGGATTGGAGGAATTTTTATTAGTTTCTCTAATGGCTGTATTTCATCCAACCCAGTGACAACTCCAGACTCTAGGTCAGTATATTGGGGGTAGTGATTGGAGGTCTGCTCCCTGCCCACAGGGGCCAACTGGAGCTGAGAGTTTGTGAGACAGGGGGGTCAGATTCGTGGGGAGGGGGGGGGGACGGACTTGCCGTTGCTGTGAGGAGTGCAGCTCTCTGCCATAGTAACAGTTAGTTGTCCTGCCCATCCCATCCCTCTCCCAGCCCCAATCCCACAAAGCCCCCAATCTCCAGCCCCTCTGCTCTCACACAGATATAGGCCAGTGGAAATTCCTGCTCTCTCACGAGGCTTCCGAGCTGCCGTGTATCTCCTGTGCAGGAGATGCAACAGTCCATGCATTCCTGAAAGATGGGCTGGTCTGTGTCGGAAGTACACACACACACACACACACACACACCAACACACAACACACACACACACACAACCACACACACAACACCACACACCACACACACACACACACACACACACACACACACACACACACACAATAATAAATATTCCCTGAAAGGCTGAACTTTATCTTCACACGGTGCAGTGAAGAACCGAGCTCCCCAGATGAAATGGGGGATGCTTTTAATCAGAAAACCCTGTTAGGTCAATTACAATGTGTCTGTCTGCTTCCTCACATCACAAACACAATAACAATCCATACTTTATTACCTATGTTTATAATTATACTCTGAGCGGCATTGTTGCACCGTATGTTTGCATGATATAAAGATCCCACTATATGGGTTTTATGGAGGCCATTGTTGGTTCACTCTTTAATCCAGCAGCCTTAAACGCTCTCGTCATGGCCAGGTCTGGTTCTACTTATCTAGCTCAGATGCTTTTCCTCTCCTGCTCATGTGAAGGACCTCCACTGACTGTCTTCCGCTGTCACCCCACTCCTCCCCTCCCAACCCCCTCTCCCCAATCTCCCAACCCCCTCCCCCAATCTCCCAACCCCCTCTCCACCAATCCCAACCCCCTCTCCCTCAATCCCCCACCCCCCTCTCCACCAAGCCCTCCCCTGTACAGGTGCTACACATCACACCCCTCCAGGACTTATACTGTCCACTGATCCACTCATTTTGAGTCACTCTACACTTTATTAATCTCTATTTATGCTCTGCGCAGAATGATGCCTATTGTAGATTCACTTTATATAGAGAATTATTGTTCTTAGATCTGTGTTCTATTTGGAGCTATTTTGGACTTAAGGTTATTGAAATATTACATTTATTTATGTTACTACAAAAATATACGAAGTAAAAAAAAAACTATAATGTAATACAAACAATAATATTTTGCGCCCCATAGCATCTACCAAGAGCACAGAGTGTGCTGGTACTTGTTGTTTGGCTTTAAAGAAGTTCCATTGCCTTAGTTAAAAGAGAAAAGACCAGTGCCTTGTTGTCAGCCCTCACTTCAAAGTGGAAAAGGTTTCCTCACATGTGGTTTTAAATGGTGTGGAGGAACAGCAGGGGACTTCTAAGGGTTAAATGATAATAGCTGCAGACGGTTCCCAGATTAAAGATACTATTTAATTACACAAGGGCTAGCTAACCACCTCCACATCCTAGCCTGCCAGGCAGACACACTCCTATAAAGCACAGCAACACCACAACACAACAACTCACACATACTGTAGAACTTGTGTACGTGTGTGTGGGTGTCTTTATATGTTTATATGTCCGTGCTTGTATTTGTGTGTGTATGTTTGTGTATCCTATGAGTTTGTGTGTTTATCAGTGTGTTATAGGTGAGTGTTAACATAGAGATGGTGTAGAGAGAGCCTGAGGAGAAGCTCTACTTTCAGAGGTCTGGCTGGCTGACAAACAGACAGACATACAGACATATGGCCCTGCTCAAGAGCTAGTGAGGGCCTGATTCCTCTCATATGTGCAGCACAGTATCCCCAGGGCCGTAGAGCCGGCCTCCCTCCCTCCCTTTGCTGTGGTCATTTAACAGCAGTAGAGCTTGAAGAAGCATGACAGGCCCAGGGGTCCAGGGCCCAGGGGCTAGCCAGGCCAGGGCCCCAATAAAGGGTTAATCAGTGGCAGCTTCCTTTCTCACTTGATATATATTTTGGGGGTATGACTAGGGAACTTTCAATAAATTCCCTGGTTGACACATTAAAGGTTCCTTTACACAATCAAACCATTTTTGACAGTATATGTGTTTAAAGGCTCAAATTGGCATACTGTTGAAGTTACACACGTGTGTCTGTCTCAAGGTAGAATTMATTCCATTACATGCAAATACTCATTGAGCTGTAATTTAATCACTTTTTTCTTCTTCACCATTATCATTGATGAACAGACTACGCCACAAATTCCTGAATACATCATTTGCTTTTATTAACCTACCAGTCTTACGCTGTCTCTCTGAGTCTGTTTTTGAAATCCAACAAAAACACATGAGAAAGAATAGCAGCCTTTTTAGAGATTTTCAGGATGCAGCTCCATGTCCCAGTGTTGCAAAGCGCTGATAGAATTCACAGGGGAAGCTCTATAAAAGCGGGTCCTGTCATGCCCAGGCAATAGGACCTCCTAATTAAACACAGAGCCCTTTGTGTCACACACATTGGTTTTTGAATGAAGGCAACAATCCCTCTCCCCTCTATATGGGCACAGAGAGATGCGTCTGTCTGTCTGTCTGTCTGTCTTGTCTGTCTGTCTGTCTGTCTGTCTGTCTGTCTGTCTGTCTGTCCTGTCTGTCTGTCTGTCTGTCTGTCTGTCTGTCTGTCTGTCTGTCTGTCTGTCTGTCTGTCTGTCTGTCTGTCTGTCTGTCTGTCTGTTCTGTCTGTCTGTCTGTCTGTCTGTCTGTCTGTCGTCTGTCTGTCGTCTGTCTGTCTGTCTGTCTGTCGTCTGTCTGTCCTGTCTGTCTGTCTGTCTGTCTGTCTGTCTGTAAGGGCTACTGCTGCTATGCTAGTCAGTGTGCAGGTGAGCCGCTCCAGTCCTACTGCAGCACTGTGCGGCTCTCCTATTTGTGTGTCTCTGGGTCACACACACATTCCTTGAACATGAGTCGGTTTTGACTTCTAACCTATAGTGGAACATACAGGAGATTATCAGGGCAAATGCAAGTGGGAGTCATTGACTACAGTTTGTAGATATCCACCCCCAGCCCAAGTGGTCCATTTCTGCCCAGCGCCATAGTCTTTAAAGGTCACTCTGGCTCCTGCTCGRTTTTCATTATTTACAGTCATTGTAATAAGGTTCCTTGCCTGTCACACCCTATCTAAAGATCATGTGACAAGCCAATACAGTAATTCCCACAATTTACTGGCTCACTGTATTTTTATTGATGTTTTATTTAACCTTTAACTAGGCAAGTCAGTTAAGAACAATTCTTATTTACCATGACGACCTAGCCCCGGCCATACCCTCCCCCAACCCGGACGACGCTGGGCCAATTGTGCACCGCCATATGGAACTCCCGATCATGGCCAATTGTGATACAGTCTGGAATCGAACCAGGGTCTGTAATGATACCTCTTGCACTGAGAGGCAGTGCCTTAGACCGCTGCGCCACTCAGGAGCCTGTACTGTACTGTAGTCTACACACAATATGCTTTGCCCTTGTAATCCAATGAACGGTAATTGCACCCAACATTTTATTTGGTTAACATTTTAGCGAGAACAAAGCACACTGCTACCATATAATGAGGAATCATTTCAAATGAACTTTAGATAAACACAAGGGTGGCTGCTAATTGAACAAAGATAATGGCTCCTAATTTATGTCTCTCAGATGTTTCTGTTGTTTTCCAGGGCGCAAATTATCTTCTAAGAGATTCTTGTTAATGCATTGGCAAAACGCACCAAAATAGACATTGTTAAAGGGAATGTGTAAGTTCCCCAATTAGCCCAGCCAGATCAACTACTAGCATTATAGCAAGAGAATAATAGAGCAGGGAGTGATAGCGTGTTTCCAGACGGTGTTAGCTAGGCTGGCAGTAGTGGGATTATTCGGGGGCCCTAACGGTCTCATCATATCAGCTTGGCTTGAGCCCAGGGAGGGAGATAGCTCTATAGATCCAGCCCTACATAACGTGCTCGCCCACCAGTTAAAGGAGACTGTTARCTGATGAAGATGTGCACATGCAAGACTAGAGATAAAAGAAAGYGTTGACCCAACTCATTAGCCCCTGTGATTTAATATATTGACACTTGGATGCAAATAATTCCATTTAGTGGCCTGTGTTGGGCTCAATTTAATTAGTTATGAAATGTGACTTCTTGTCAGGAAGCAGAAGAAATGCTGACGTTAAATAAAGTCGTGTGCAATTTGAACAATAAAGCTATCGCGCCCCTGTTAAAACTTAATGATGCACAAAAAGSGCTTAATAGATACAACCTCAGCAATGGCTGTGATGGTTTGGAAATTAAGCTAAGTGGAYGAACAGCAAGACTAGTAATGTCGCTGGCCTGTTAAAACAAATTCACACATTATGAATATAAACAGTGCAGGCTATCTGGGACGATTCGGTCTGTAGGTTTTGTCGACGTACATCTGCCTTGCCGCTGAAAGACTCTTCCGGCTTCCTTTTCTTCGTTAGGTCAGAGTTAAGGTACACACAGAGAGTGGGGATATTGAATGGACTTATTATTGCATTAGGCWCCATTTCCTCTGACACTGGGCCCTAGCTTGTGAATGGCAAACTGTAGAGAGTGTAAACGTTGAAAGATACACATCCCCAGTACTTACACGATGTGATGGGTTCATAGAGGCTGCCTGCCTGGCACACAAAGGCACATTTGTKTGGGGAACATATGCTAGGAACACACATGTCTTTGTTKGTGATSTAAGCATGTACATAAACACGCCTCCATTATTAATGTTAATGACACAACATCTCCTAGCGGTCTTGTAATTATCAGCAGGGCAGCGCAGCGTCTTTGTGTTCCYACACCTCGYCYGTTTAGGCTGCGTTAATGAACTGCMTGMATCTTGACAAGGGCTGTCACATGAACAGTTGTAATGTGTAAAGTCACACCTGAGTGTCTGCCTTAAATTAGTCACCTGAGGGGATTCCAAACAAGCACTGGGATTTAGTAATTTATGCCAGGACCCTGCAGCCTCTCATAGTAGCTCAATGCTAGTGATAACAGTAATCAACACAAGACAGCAGATCACTGGAGCTGTAGTGCATCTCATCAGRCATTAGGGAACCTAGTGAGCTCTGTGATAAGACAGTACTGTTAAATACACTTCATAAYCCTAACAGGAGCACTTTACAGCTCATTATTGATAGTGAAACGAGGCCAACTGTAGCTATGATACATAAAGCCGTACTCTATGACCTCTGAATATCATTATAAAGCACCTGTTTACAACTCTATTGCTCCCCATAATCCTTTCCTGGATGAAGGTGGCCAGTCGCCTTATACTTGGCACTCATTGGACCCCGTGCTCYGAAGGAAAATATCAGTTGACGGAGAACACATCCTCCAGTGTGAAGTTGACTTAGTTTCCTCTTCCTCTCCCTCTCCGCTCGGCCAGTGTTTTCCCTGCTAATGTTGAGCAAACTGTTTTGTCTTTGCGTTGGCTCTGCGCAGCCCTCGGCCTCCACAGTGGGCACACTCACAGGGAGAGGGCTGCATTAATAGGATCTAGTGTGTGCGGCCAGCCGGCAGGGAGAAAGGGGGCCCGTGTTTTCTTAGGGCCGGGGTGGCAAAGCAAAGCATTCAGCCCATGGCAGCAAAAAAATACCCTTTTTGTTTTTGGGCGGAGGAGAGTCCAAGCATTCCCTATGGAACACAATGAATGGCCCATTCTGTCCTGCACCRTTATTCAGACACAGAATTGTTTTGTTTTTTAGGTATTTTTTTCTCCAGAATTATTCTTCCCCATCACTTGGTGTGCACATGACATTTGAGCGTGTTTTAAAGTCTCGGCACACTCATGTGCCTGTAATAAAGTGGTCCCTCGTAACAATCGTGCTTTCTGCCGGACAACAGAGCCCACTCTGTTGTTTTCCCAAGCCACAGCAGCTGGGAGGCAATTGTGAAGACAGAGGCTCAGTCTATGTGCAGAGTGGAGCGGAGGGAGCAGAGGAGAGGACAGGAAGAAGGGGAAGTCCTCCCCTGCTCCTCCAGCCCCCTCCTGACCAGCCTCCAGCCCATAGGCCAGCCAGCCGCCGTGTGGACAATGCCATTATTAGATTAGGGGTGGTCCAACGCCAGCCAGCCAGCTCTCTGTCCCACCACCAGACACACTGCAGTCTCTTATTAGCTCACTCCAGTCTCCCGCTCAGTCTCCCACCCAGTCTCCACAATGGTGAGGTTGTTAGAATTGTTTTGTGTTCTTTTATATTCACAGAAACAGTAGATGTTTAAAGTAAAAATGTAAATCATATGTTGGTTTTAAATAAACCCGAATTATATGAGAAAATATCAGAAAAATGACTGTACATCAGAAGTATATTTTTACAAGGGATGATTTACACATGAAAAGTATCAGAAGAGAAATAATTAAATATAAAATGCTATGTGGAGAGCATGTGTTTCTGMCCCTCAGAGATTGGCCTTTCCTAACAGTATGTTGAGGGATTGGAGGATTTCACAGGCATATGCCAATAGTTTTTCACATTTTCTCCTACGCTTCACATGTTCATACCCTTCTATTCCTCACATCCCCCCAGCCTGTTCACCGTGGTTATGGTGGGCTCTCTGACTAGGCCGTGTCCGACCTCTTTTACAACTCCACCCGCCCCCCTGCAGTGAGGGTCAGAGGCATTCTGCTTATTCCCAATCCCATAGAGGTGGGATGTATACGCAGGATAATGATGCTAGGCCCAGACTCACTTGTGGGTTTGTTTATGTCTGTTTGCATCTTTCCTGTCATTATCCATGCTGTTTGAGGGAGTCCCCATGGRTTTGACCAGTTTACTGCAAACCTTTTGAATTTCATGACCAGACCATGCCAGAATATGATTTTTTCCCTTCTATTTCATTGTGTGCCTAACAAAAAACATCCACACAGATCTCRTGTTTTCTGGAAATGTAACATTGTAGAGGTGGTAGTAATGTAAGAATSTGGTTCTGGAATAGTAGGACATTTATTTGGGAGAGGGGATAGTGTGGGTTTGTACGTGTGTGTGTGTGCACCTGTGTGTGCGAGAGAGAGAGTATCATGAAAGCAGCTTTTGTACCCTACATAACATTTCAACCCCAAGGCCTATCTTTGATATTATATATTATATTCAATACAAATCGAATTACTTTAAATATTTACTAACTTAAATTACATTTAAGGTATTTGAGACTCAAGAATTTGCATTAAGAACACCATTTCTGTTGAATCTACATTGATCACGTCTATTCTCAGGGGAGTAGCTTCATTCTTCTGCTTTGTACTCTTAACATGTTAATGCTTCAACCAATTTACTGAACATCAGTAACATTCACCAACATACTGGTATGCTGCATCATATTCTATTCTGAACATCAGTAACATTCACCAACATACTGGTATGCTGCATCATATTCTATTCTGAACATCAGTAACATTCACCAACATACTGGTATGCTGCATCATATTCTATTCTGAACATCAGTAACATTCACCAACATACTGGTATGCTGCATCATATTCTATTCTGAACATCAGTAACATTCACCAACATACTGGTATGCTGCATCATATTCTATTCTGAACATCAGTAACATTCACCAACATACTGTTATGCTGCATCATATTCTATTCTGAACATCAGTACATTCACCAACATACTGGTATGCTGCATCATATTCTATTCTGAACATCAGTAACATTCACCAACATACTGGTATGCTGCATCATATTCTATCTGACATCAGTAACATTACCAACATACTGGTATGCTGCATCATATTCTTTCTGAACATACGTAACATTCACCAACATACTGGATGCTGCATCATATTCTATTCTGAACATCAGTAACATTCACCAACATACTGGTATGCTGCATCATATTCTATTCTGAACATCAGTAACATTCACCAACATACTGGTATGCTGCATCATATTCTATTCTGAACATCAGTAACATTCACCAACATACTGGTATGCTGCATCATATTCTATTCTGAACATCAGTAACATTCACCAACATACTGGTATGCTGCATCATATTCTATTCTGAACATCAGTAACATTCACACAACATACTGGTATGCTGCATCATATTCTATTCTGAACATCAGTAACATTCACCAACATACTGGTATGCTGCATCATATTCTATTCTTCTCTTCAGCATTATGGTTGGAAAGTCTCATATTACTATTTCTATCATAACCTAACATCACACTTCTAAATGTTCCTGTAATTGTTAGGTATAACCTTTAGTGTACTGACATACTGTATGAATGCTTTCCAGTGTGGCAGTGTGGCATACAGTACAGTAGAGTACAGCAGCCTCCAGTCAGTGCAGAGTTCTTGAGCCAGCCTGGAACCAGGGAGTCAGGGGGAGGGGGGGGCTGGGCTGGAGGGTGCTGTCTGCCCTGCTTTAACAGCAGCAGACTTATTAGACATATTGGAATGGCTCCCTTCCAAGAGAGCTTGTTTTACTGTGTAAGGAATTAGTGGAACAGAAAGTCATCTATTGGTTATTCCCCAGACGGCCTGACCTCACCCCAGTGTCGGATTCCTCTGCACCTTACCCTGCTTCTGCTGCAGATAGACTGGAGGGAGAGTGGACACTACCCCCCTCCCCTACCCTCCAGACAGTCCCTGTTGTCAAAGAGCAGCGGCGTAGCGTACACGTATTATTAGTCAGGCTTTGCTCAGACGCCTCTCCAGCAGAATAGAGAATGACTTGTGTCCTTTGGCAGACGATGTTAATCTTTTTCTGCTGGCTAAATGTGAGGTCTAAGGGTCCGAGGGAAGGGGGAGACGGGTCACAGTCATGTCCAGGACAACGACCTTTTGTTGCTGACCTGTACCTCTGTAGTAGATTGGGATCACATTTCAGAGGGAACAATGTTCTCTAGTCTGGGAGGCAGGTGGAGAGGAGGGAGGTTTTGGGGAGGGAGGTGGAGACCTGGCCATAATACCAGCTAGCCACAAGGCTGGGGATCAAAGTCTGGCTCAGCGCTATCGATCCACTGGCCTGATTACCATCACACACCAAACAGAGCACAATGTCTGGGACTCTGATAACACAACTACACTGGACTATGTGTGTGGGTGGGTGGGTGTGTGCGTGTGTGCGCACCCTTTTGTGCTGTCACATTGTGTCTTTGTGAG
>NW_019942749.1:159235-161735 GCF_002910315.2 Salvelinus sp. IW2-2015 | reverse complement strand
ACACACACACACACACACCACACACAACACACACACACACACACACCACACACACAAAAACACTTACACACTTACACACACACAAACAGACTTACACACGCAGTTAGAGCACAATTACCCTTGCCGTAGAGAGTCAGAACAGGACAGTCAGCTTCAGCATGGACAGTGAAGGTTAATAATGTCAGACTGAAAAGTTTAGACACTTTGAGGAGCAGTGTAGGATATGTGGGGGGCAGGGCATGGCTCTGGACGTTAAGATGAAATATCACAAACAGACAGCAGCTGAAAGCCGTTGCTGTTAAATTACCGGATCGCCTGGGCTTTATCGTCTGTAAATGATCCTCCAAAAGTATGAGATAGAGGCTGTATTCTGAGCTCATCTTCCCTGTCAGTCAGGGCGGCAGGTTGTTTGTGTGAGGGTGTCCCTGTTTGTTTGTACAGTCCCTATGAAGCGTTATGGTTCAACCTCCCATCTCACCACCACCACCCGACACCACAGTGTTATGGTTCAACCTCCCATCTCACCACCGACACCAACAGTGTTATGGTTCAACCTCCCATCTCACCACACCACCCGACACCACAGTGTTATGGTTCGACATCTCATCTCACCACACCACCGACACCACAGTGTTATGGTTCAACCTCCCATCTCACCACACCACCGGACACCACAGTGTTATGGTTCAAACCTCTCATCTCACCACACACGACACCACAGTGTTATGGTTCAACCTCCCATCTCACCACACCACCACCACACCACAGTGTTATGGTTCGACATCTCATCTCATCTCACCACACCACCGACACTACAGTGTTATGGTTCAACCTCCCATCTCACCACACCACCGACACCACAGTGTTAGGTTCAACCTCCCATCTCAACCACACCACCGACACCACAGTGTTATGGTTCAACCTCCATCTCACCACACCACCGACACCACAGTGTATGGTTCAACATCTCATCTCACTCACCACCGACACTACAGTGTTATGGTTCAACATCTCATCTCACCACCGACACTACAGTGTTATGGTTCCAACTCCCATCTCACCACACCACCACACACAGTGTTATGGTTCAACATCTCACTCACCACCGACATACAGTGTTATGTTCAACATCTCACCTCACCACCGACACTACAGTTATGGTTCACATCTCACCACACCACCGACACTAAGTGTTATGGTTCAATCTCCATCTCACCACACCACCACACCACAGTGTTATTGTTCGACATCTCATCTCACCACCGACACTACAGTGTTATGGTTCGACATCTCATCTCACCACACCACCGACACTACAGTGTTATGGTTCAACATCTCATCTCACCACCGACACTACAGTGTTATGGTTCAACATCTCATCTCACCACCGACACTACAGTGTTATGGTTCAACCTCCATCTCACACACCACCGACACTACAGTGTTATGGTTCAACATCTCATCCTCACCACCGACACTACAGTGTTATGGTTCAACATCTCACCCACACCACCGACACTACAGTGTTATGGTTCAACCTCCCATCTCACCACCACCACCGACAACCACAGTGTTATTGGTTCGACATTCTCATCTCACCACCGACACTACAGTGTTATGGTTCGACATCTCATCTCACCACACCACCGACCACTACAGTGTTATGGTTCAACATCCACCACATCACCGACACTACAGTGTTATGGTTCAACATCTCATCTCACCACCGACACTACAGTTTATGGTTCAACATCTCATCTCACCCACCACCGACACTACAGTGTTATGTTCACATCTCATCTCAACCCACCACCGACACTACAGTGTTATGGTTCAACACTATCTCACCACACCACCGACACTACAGTGTTATGTTCGACATCTCATCTCACACCACCGACACTACAGGTTATGGTTCAACATCTCATCTCACCACCGACACCACAGTGTTATGGTTCGACAATCTCATCTCACCACACCACCGACACTACCAGTGTTATGGTTCGACATCTCATCTCACCACCGACACTACAGTGTTATGGTTCAACATCTCATCTCACCCACCACCGACACCACAGTGTTATGGTTCAACATCTCATCTCACCTCACCACCGACACTACAGTGTTATGGTTCAACATCTCATCTCACCTCACCACCGACACTACAGTGTTATGGTTCAACATCTCATCTCACCCCCCACCACCGACACTACAGTGTTATGGTTCGACATCTCACCACACCACCGACACTACAGTGTTATGGTTCAACATCTCATCTCTCACCCTCACCACCGACACTACAGTGTTATGGTTCGACATCTCACCTCACCTCACCACCGACACTACAGTGTTATGTTCACATCTCATCTCACCTCACCCACCGACACTACAGTGTTATGGTTCAACATCTCATCTCACCACCGACACCACAGTGTTATGGTTCGACATCTCATCTCACCACACAACCTCCAGTGTTATGGTTCGACATATCTCTCTCTTG
>NW_019942749.1:109631-159210 GCF_002910315.2 Salvelinus sp. IW2-2015 | reverse complement strand
ACTTACAGTTTATGGTTCAACAATCTTCATCTCACCGCACACATCATGCGCATCACTCACCACGCTAAGATGTTAATAGTTCATCATCTCAATCCTCACACCACCGACCACTACGAGTTGGTATATGGTTCAACTTCTCATCACCTCAACCACCGACCATACAGTTTATAGGTTCAGAACATCATCAATTCACCACACCACCGACCACTACAGTTTGTTTATGCGTTCGACAGACATCTCACCACACCACCGACACTACCAGTGTTATGGTTCAACCATCTCATCTCACCCGACCCACACGTTAACTTTATGGTTCGACATCTCATTCTCACCCACACCGAACCCGACACTAACAGTGTTTATGGTCCAAACATCTCTCAATCTCACCACCGACACTACAGTATTATGTGAGGGTTTCACATCTCAATCTCACCACACCACCGACACACAGTGTAGTATTTCACATCTCATCTCACTCACACCACCGACACTTACGTCGTTATGTCACAATCTCACATCTCACCACCGACACATACAGTGTTTATTGGAACACATCTCTCACCCGCACCACACCACCTACAGAGTTATGGTCTCAAATCTCCATCTCACCCACACCACCGACACCCTACATGTTATGGTTCAACCATCTCATCTCACCTCACCACCGACACTACAGTGTTATGGTTCGACCATCTCACCTACCTCAATACCACCGACACTACACAGTTTTATGGTTTTCGAAAATCTCACTCTACCTCTACCCGACCACTACCAGTGTTATGTTCACATCTCACCTACCTCAACCACCGACACTACAAGTGTTATGGTCTATTAACATCCCACATCTCACCACCGACACCACCAGTATGTAATATGGCAATGTTCATTCTGACACTCAGTGTCGGACAATTCATCTCTTCCCACTCACCGACACTACAGTGTTATGGATAATCAGACAAGTCTCAATCCTCACCTCACCCACAGATCACTACCACTAGAGTGCTGACCTGTAAATGTGATGGTTTCAGGACTAGTATTCACTGGCCTGCTGACTTATGTTCGTCAACATCTCCATATCACCACCGACACCACCTTAGTTACTGGAGGCTGAGCTATGTCTCATAGCGAGTAGTATTCACTGAGCTGACCCTTATGTGTAGTATTTTTTTCCAACAAACTGTTGGCTCGTTACCTCACCTCCAGATGAATAGTAAGTATTCATCTGGCGGGCCTTATGTATTTAGTATCACTGGCTACCTTATGTTCAGTATTCACTAGCAGCCTGGCCCTTATGTGTCTAGTCGCAGTGGACAGCTTACTTCACTGAGGTGCTGACCCCTTTATGTATTGATTGGTTATGCACTGGGTCTACCGAATGTATATTAGCTACTTTTCACTGGCTGACCCTTATCTCGTAGTAGTATTTTTCACTGTTGGCTGAGTTAATGTCGTTTTCAGTTATCTCACACCACCACCACCGGACACGAAGCTGTACACCTTATAGTGTTACGTTTCTGAATTTGATTCGACATCCTCTCTCCACCATCCGGTCCACTTACAAGGCTGACCTTATGGGTTCTAGTAGTTCACTGGGCTGACCTATGTGTTAGTGGTTCACTTGGCTGACCTGTATGTATTTTAGTGTGTCACTGGCTGATCCTTATAGTGTCTCAGTATTGTTCACTGGTATGGCTATGTGTTAGTGTTTCACTGGCTTGGACCTTATGTGTTAGTTGTTTTCACTGTGGACCTCTGCCTCTAAGTTGTATTAGTCATATTCACCCTGGCTGGCCTATGTACTAGTATTCACTGGGCTGGACCTTACTGTTACAGTATTCACTGGCTGACCTCCCTCAGCTCAGTATTACTGTCACTGGCTTCTGGCCCTTATGTAGATGAGCCACTGCTTTCACTGGGACTGACCCTTATGTATTAGTATTCACTGGGCTACCTTATGTGTAGTGGTTCACTGGCTGACCTTATGTTTAGGATCTCACTGGCTGACTTATGTGTTAGTGTTCCACTGGCTGACCTTTATGTGTTAGTATTCACTGGCTGACCTTATGTGTTAGTATTCACTGGCTGACCTTATCGTGTTAGTATTCACTGGCGACCTTAATTGTTAGTCATTCACTGGCTGACCTTATGTGTTCAGTGTTCACTGGCTGACCCTTAAGGTAATTAGTATTCCACTGGCTGACCTTATGTATTAGTAATTCACTGGCTGACCTTACTGTGTTACGAGTCTGTTCCACTGGTGACCTTTAATTGTTATTAGTCAAGTTCACTGGTCTGAGGCGGTTAGCCCTTTCGCTTGTTCACCTGGCTGACCGCTTATGTAAGTAGTTTTCACATGGCTGACTCTATGTACTAGTATATTCAACTGGCTGACTTACTGTACTAATGTATTTCGTTACTGGCGGCTGACCTTATCCGTACTCTATTTCTCTAGGCTGACCTTATGTCCTGTTAGTATTCACTGGCTGACCTTATGTAATTAACCGGATGCAGCTTACATTGCTCTGGCTGACCTTTATGTTTAGTTATTCACTGGGTGAGGCCTTATGTGGACTAGTATTCAACTCGGCTGATCCTTAGTGTACTAGATTCACTGGCTGCTTAACTGTATTAGTATTCAACTGGCTGACCTTATGTAGTAGTTAATTCACTGGCTGACCTTATGTGTGGTTTATCGACTTGCTGACTTATGTATTTTAGTATTCAACTGTGCCTTGACCTTATGTAGTAGTGATTTCACTGGCTTTGTCCTTGAATGTCGATTAGTTGTTCCACTGCTGGACCTTATGTATTAGTACTCATTCATGGCTGACCGTATCGTTTAGCTAGTATTCACTGGCTGACCTCATCTGTGTTCAGATGCACTAACCAGGGCTCTCCACTGTAAACCTTATGTATAGGTGTCACTGCCTGACCTTATGTATTAGTATTCCACTTGGTGACCTTATGTACTAGTATTCACTGGATTGACCTATAATGTACAGATTCACTGGCCTGACCCTTATGATAGTATTCATGGCTGACCTTAAACACCGAACACATGTTTTTACTCACTAGATTACACTGGCTGATTATGTACTAGTATCTCACTGGCTGACCCCTTGAGGTTTACAGTAAGTTTCATGGCTGACCTTATGTATACTAATGTTGTGAGTTCTCAGGACTGGCTGACCTGCTAATGTATTATATCTCAACTGGCCTGAACCTTTATGTCATCTAGTGTATCTTCATGGCCTGACCTATGTCCGTTAGTCTTCATGGTGACACTTAGTATTAGTGTTCACTGGCTGGACTATTGTATTAGTATTCACTGCCGACTGCCTCCTACACTACGGTATTAGAAGTTCATGGCTTGACCTTATATAGTGTATTCAAAAACTTATTGGGGGGTCCTGACCCTGATATGTTATGTTTCACTGGCTGACCTTATGTATTAGTGTCACTCGCGAACACCATGGGGGATCCCCCTTAAGTATAGTATTTCACTGGCTGACCTTCCTTATCGCTAGGTTAGTACTTCACTGGCTGACCTTATGTAGTAGTATTCACTTGGCTGACCTTCTGTAGGTAGTATTCACTGGCTGACCTTATGTAGTAGTATCACTCGCCTGACCTTATGTGTTAGTATTACTGGCTGACCTCTATGTACTAGTCATCACTGGCTGACCTTAGTGTGTTACTATTTCACTGGCTGACCTTATGACTAGTATTCACATTGGCTGACCTTATGTACCTAGATTCACTGGCTGACTTACTGTTCTAGTATTCACCTGGCTGATTGTCCTTACTGTGTAAGCTATTCACTGGCTGACTTATGTATAGTTATTTCCTGGCTGACCTTATGTTACTAGTATTTCACTGGCTGACTGTATGTACTAGTATTCCACTGCGACCTTAATGTTACTAGTATCACTGGCTGACCTTATGTAGTAGTATTCACTGGCTGACCTTATGTACTAGTATTTCATGGCTGGCATTATGTGTTAGATTCACTGGCTGGACCTTATGTACTAGTATTCACCTGGCTGACCTTACTGTGGTGAGTTTCACTGGCTGACCTTATGTATTAGTTTCACTGGCTGAACCTATGTACTATATTCACTGGCTGACTTATGTACTAGTATTTCACTGGTGACCTTGATGTACTATTTTCAATGGCTAGACCTATATGTACTAGATTCACTGGCTGACCTTATGTGTGTAGTGGGTTCATGGCTGACCTTTTATGTCAGTATTCACTGCGCTGACCTTAGTTAGGGTGTGTTTTGTATATCAGTCTAGCGCGCATGACCCTTATGATTAGTATGTCACTGCACTTGACCTTATGTTACCTAAGTATTTCCACTAGGCTGACTCTCTATGTAAACTGCTGAATCACTATCAAATATTCATGGCTGCCTCCGTACACTGTAAGCTTGTGAGATTTGCAATACAAGCTGCGCGTGTACCTTTATGTTGTCTATATTCACTGGCTGACCTTATGTGTTAGTATTTCACTGGCTGCCTATGCTACTTAGTATTCACTGGCTGACCTTATGTGTATAGTATTCACTGGCTGACCTTATTTGATAGTAGTATTTCCACCTGGCTGACCCTTATGACTAGTATCATGGGCTGTTCCCTGTATGTGCTATAGTATTCTTACTGGCCCTTTAGACCTTATTTCTTCGTAAGTAGACTAATTCACTGGCTACCTTATGTAGTAGTATTTCACTGCTGACCTTATGTATTAGTGTTCACTGGCTGACCTTATGTACTAGTATTCACTGGCTGACCTTATGTACTAGTATTCACTGGCTGACCTTATGTGTTAGTATTCACTGGGCTGACCTTAGTTCCACTAGGATATTCACATCGGGCTGTCACCCTTTTATGTGTTAGTTCATATAGCTGACCTTATGTAATAGTTAGTAGTTCATTGTGCTGATGCCTTTATGGTATAGTATTGACTGGCCTAAGACCTCTAATAGTACTATGTATTCACTGGCTGTGCCTTATGTAGTAGTCATGTCAACGTGGGCTGACCTTTATGTTAGCTCAGTATTCACTGGCTGACCCTTATGGTATCACGTATTCACTGGCCTAGCCCTTACTGTACTGAGTATGACTTTCAACATGCTGACCTTTATGCGTTAAGTATTCACTTGGCTGACTTCATCTATGTATTTTAGTTCACTGGCGGACCTATGTACTGAGTTTCACTGGCTGACCTTATGTACTAGTATTCACTGGCTGACCTTATGGACTAGTATTCATCGGCTGACCTTATGTAGTAGTATTCCTGGCTACTGTTTATATGGAGGCTTCTGTCGACAACTAGTATTCCCTGTTCCATCGGCACCCCTTATGTGTTTAGTATTCACTTGGAACTGGCCTTATGTACTAACCGTATTCACGGCTGAACCTTACCTGAGTGTTAGTATGATCAACTACATCAGGCCTCGACCTTATTGTATTAGTATGTGTTCACTGGTATGCGGGTGACCGTACATATTGTCTTACATCTAGTATCACTGGCTTGACCTTTACTGTATTTTAGTATCACTGCGGTCCTCGCCTTATGTACCTAGTATTCCACTGGACTCGATACCTTCAGTATAGCATTTCACTGGACAGCTACGCGACCTCATATGATGCAGTATCAAGGTCTCCCGTGTGACTGCTGCACCGCATCTTTCGATGCGCTAATTCTCTATTTCACATGCTCCGCGCTCCGACCCCGAACCCCTTAATGTGTTAGTTTACATTACGGGCTACTGAGCCGCCTTAAATGTATTAGTGTATTGATTTCATTTATGCTGGATCGAATCTCAGCTCGACCAACCGACCACTACTCTATTGTACTATATTCACCTGGGCTGACCTTATGTACTAGTATTCACTGGCTGACCTTATGTATTTATAGTCCGCTCTGGATAGAGCGTTGCTTAATGACTTAAATGTAAATGTTAAATGTAGTATGTATTCACTGCTGACCTTATGTAGTAGTATCAACTGGCTGACTCTTTATGTCGATGCATGTTAGTATTCACTGGCTGACCTTACCTTCATTGCTTCACAACACCGTATTCACTGGCTGACTTATAGGATGCATTAGTATTCACTTTGACGGCTGACCTTACTGTACTAGTAATTTCACTGGCTGGACCTTATGTACTAGTATTCACTGGCTGAACCTTATAGTACTAGTATTCATGGCTGACCTTATTACCTAGTATTCACTGGCTGACCTTAGTGTTCCTACGAATTAGTATTTTCACTAGTGGGCTACTTTACTCTCTGATCACTTGAGCTGATTCACCTGGTTCTGACCTTACTCACCTATGTGTTAGTACCTTCACTGGACCTACGACCCTACCATTAAGTGTTGTAACGTTGATCGACAATTACTCTAACATACTGGACGTGACCTTATGTACTCTTTTTCATCTTTTTTATTCCTCACCTGTTATTTTTCCCACTACAGTTTCTGTTTAGTTCGGACATCTATCCTCACCACCCAGTACACACAGGCTTATGATATTTTTCACGTGCGACCTTATGACTTGTATTCCACTGGCTGACCTTATGTCAGTAGTATTCACCATGAGCTGATTAGTGGTTAGTGGTTCACTGGCTGACCTCTATTGTAGTATTCACTGGCTGACCTTATGTAGTACAGTAGATATTCACCTTTTGACCTCTTATTAAGTAGTATTCCACTCCTGACCGACCATGAAGACCCTGCTGTACGTTATTCACTGGGCTTACGACCTTATGTATTAGTATTCACTGGACTGACCTTATGTCCACTAGTATTTCACTGGCTGACCCTTATGTGTTATATTCAACTGGTAGTATGTTTTAATGAATTCACATCGTCTGTCCATCTCACCCACCATTACCACCGACACTATTACCAGCAGCGTTGTATGATTCGGAATCTCTCATTCTCACCACCGACACACGAACAAGCTTATGAGTTTCACATCTCATTCACTAACCACAACTACCCAGTACTCTATTGGTCCTCGACATTCTCATCCCTCACCAACCGACGGCTACAGTGTTTATATTCGACATTTCAAAATAATCTCATCTACATATCTCCTTCCACGCCACCGACCCCGTGCACGTCTTGAATTATTCTTGAGTAACTGCAGTCGTGTTTGCTGTTGATTGGTTCTGAGGCAAATTCATCTCTCGACAGTCACGACCGGTTAGGCCAGTGATAGATGCGTTTATGCTTAATATTTTTTTTATGATGTCAACCATGTGTCGTCCGACGGCGTTCGGGCCTCTCACTACCACCGACACAACAACAGCGCTGACGCTTTATGTAGTAGTATTCACCTGCTTGACGCTTACTTCTAGTGTATCACTGGCTGACCTGTCATGTGTATCTAGTAATTTCACTGCTGACCTATGTATTAGTATTCACTGAGCTACCTTATTGTATTTAGTATTCACTAGGACTGTACCTTATGATTAGTGTTCACTGGACTGCCATATTAGTATTAGATATCACTTGGCTGGACTTCGTTATGTACATCTGAGTCAATTTCACGGCTGACCTTATGTATTTAGTATTCACTGGCTGACCTTATGTTTTACGTATTCACTGGCTGACTCTTATGGTATTAGTGTTCACTTGGCTACTTCATGTAATTGTATTTACTGGTGACCTTATGTACTAGTATTCACTGGGCTGACCTTATGTACTAGTTATCACTGGCTGACCTTATGTATTAGTATGTTCACTGAGCCCTGGACCTTATGTATTAGTATTCACTGGCTGACCTTATGTATTTAGTGTCACTGGCTGACCTTAAATGGTATTAGTTATTCACTGATGCTGACCTGTAGCTGTATCTAGTGTTACTCACTGAGCCTGACCTTATGTATTAGTATTTCACTGGCTGACCCTTCGTATTAGTATCACTTGGACCTCGAACCTTATGTATGAGATTCACTGGTGACCTTATGTATTAGTATTCACTGGTGACCTTATGTATTAGTATTCACTGGCTGACCTTTGTATTTAGTGTTCAACTGGCTGAGCTTATGTATGGAGCTACTTCACTGGCTGACCTTATGTATTAGAGTTTGGTTTCACTGGCTGCCTTATGTTTAGTATTCACTGGCTGACCTTATGTTTAGTATTCACGGGCTGCCTTATGTATTAAGTATTCAAACTGGCTGACCTTATGTATTAGTATTCACTGGTGACTTATGTATTAGTATTCATGGCTGACCTTATGGGGTATTAGTGTTCACTGGTGACCTTTATGTATTAGTATTCACTGGCTGACCTTTATGTACTAGTATTCACTGGCTGACCTTATGTACTAGTATTCACTGGCTGGGGACCTTATGTACTAGTATTCACTGGCTGACCTTATGTTACTTAAGTAGTTCACGGGCTGACCTTATGTCAGTAGTATTACACTGCTGAGCCTTATGTCTAGTATTCACTGGTGACCTTGTATGTATAAGTATGCACTGGCTGACCTTATGTGTTTAGTAGTCCTGCTGCCTTATGTTTACTATATACACTGGCTGACCGATAATGTGTGAGTATACACTTGGCTGTACACTAATATTTGTGTCATGTTCACTGAGGCCTGATACTAGACTGTTACTAGTATTCACTGGCTGACATCATGGGTACTACGGTATTCAACACTTGGACCTGACCGTGTATGTATTTAGTATTCACTGGCCTGCACCTATGTACTAGTATTCACTTGGCTGACCTTATGTACTTATTTCACTGGCTGACTTAACCTGTAACTTAGTATCACTGGCTGAACCTTACTTCTGTATAGTATTCCTGGCTGACCTTATGTGCCAAGAACTTCTTGCTTTAACTGAGTCTCTGATCGAAGGTAAATCAAGAGTAAACAAACGTCCAAACCATCTGGTGGCAAGTCTTCTGTAACCTAACATGGATGATATTCTGTCCTTGCTAGATAGACCCTCCTCCCTTGTACACTGGAATAACCATTTAGACACAGTCACACAACTTACGATCTTTAGCACGGATGCAAAATAAGCGATTTCAATATGCTCTCCACAGCATGTCTGAGAGCTGAAGGTATTTATTAATATAGAACACAGGAGTTTAGGTTTACGGGAGGAAATGTTCCTCACATCACAAATTAACTGGCACTAAGTGATTTTTCGTAACTCTTTTCTTGTGACCTGTAAAGTTAGTGTTGTTGTGCTTGTGATTTAGTTTAAATAGCTGTGCCATTCCAGAACTCTATTTTACTGATAACTTCTTTTTTTTTTTTTTTCCAGTATTGGGGAAAAAATTGATAGGGAATTTTTTCTTTTTCAAATGGGCTTTTTGCCCCCCCCCGTTGGCTTTGGATTTAAATATTAGCGTGGGAGGGGTTTTAGAATATGTCTTGGGTATCAGTTATCCTGGCACCATCCATGAAAAACCATTATGGTGATTCAATCAAGATGATGTCTGAACCTAACTATTCTCCAACCATAAGTCCATTGTGATATGACCTACCTATATGACACAGTGCATTCGGAAAGTATTCAGACCCCTTGACTTTTTCCCCAAAAAATGTACTGGTTACAGGCCTTATTCTAAAATTGATTATTTTTTTTTGTATCAATCTACACACAATACCCCATAAAAAACGATTGCTAATTGTAGCTAATTTAGCCCCAAAAAATAGAGAAATACCTTATTTTACAGTAAGTATCAGACCCTTTTCGCTATGAGACTGGAAATTGAGCTCAGAATCATCCTGTTTCTATTGGATCATCTTGATGTTTTCTACAACTTGATGGATAAAAGGACACTCTGTCTATTAGTACTCTAAGGTTCCCACCCGTGACAGTGCTTATGTCAGAGCAAAACCACACAGCCATGAGGCCTCGAGGAGGACAGAGACCTCAGAGACGGCCACAGATCTGGAGAAGAGTACCAGAAATTGTATGCAGCATTGAAGGTCCCCAAGAACACAGTTGGCCTCCATCATTCTTAAATGTGAGAAGCGCGTTTGGAACCACCATGACTCTAACATGCCCTAGAGGTTCGGCCGGAGTCGATGGTTAAGGATTTCGAAACGGTGCCAAAATACAGAGAGTCCTTTGATGACAATTACTCTGCCATCCAGAGCCGCTCAGGTACCTCTCTCAGGAACCTGGACCCCGGCGAGACATGTCAACCTATACCAACCAGGACAACGACTACCCTAAGCACACAGTAAGACAACGCAGAGTGGTTCGGGACAAATGCTCTGGAAATTGTCCCTGAGTGGCCCAGCCAGACCCCGGCTTGAAACCTGATCGAACATCTCTGAAGAGACCTGAAAAATAGCTGTGCGAACGCTCCACATCCAACCTGACAGAGCTTGAAAGGATCTGCAGAAAGAATGGGATGTGAAACTCCCCCAGAGTTTTACAGGTGTGCAGCTTGTAGCTCATAACCAAGAAGACTCAAGGCCTGTTAATCGCTGCCAAAGGTGCTTCAACAAAGTATTGGTAAAGGTGTTCTATACTTATGTAAATGTTGATATTTTAATTGTTTATAAATTTTAGTCCAAAATGTCCAAAGAAAACTGTTTTTGCCTTTTTCTTTGGATTATCAGCTTAAAAATTCCACCACACCTTACCAGTACCGAGACACTGTACCAGCGATTCTAAGAGTTGCACATCTCATGACCACCAACTGCCGATCTTAGAGCGAGATGTGTGTAGACTGATGAGGGGGGGAGGAAAAATAGTAATTAATTTAGATATAAACGGCTGTAATTGTAACAAGAAGTGTGTGTAAGAATCACGGGGTCTGAACTATTTCGCCGAAGCACTAGTCCTAATGGACATGACTCCATTAATTGGTACAAATTTAAGCCCCGTTTTCATGGCTATTAAAAGATTCTTGAAGTCTGCGTGCTTAGGGCCAATTTGCCTTCAACAAGACTGTCTGGAGTATGCGCACCTGTATGACAATGGTTTTACTGTCATCTCTTTCTCTCTCTCCTTTATTGTGTTCCTTGTATCCTCCTGGGTTTACCATGCTAAGACCACACCCCTCTTTATTTTGTTCTCATCCATTCTGTGCCCTCTCTTGACATTCTGCTTCGTTTGTCTGTTTGTCTCTGCTCTTTGCGTGTTATTGCTGTCCCAGGCGGTTCGCACATGGACCCCCCCCTCTCTTCTCTCTCTGCTCTCTTTCGCTCTCTCTCTTCTTTTCTCTCTCTCTCTCTCTCCCTCCTCGCTTCTCTCCTACTTCCTCTCCATCTCCTCTCGCCTCCTCATCCTCTCTCTCTCTCTTATCTTTCCCCCTGTCTCTCTCTTTGTACTTCCCCTGTCCTCTCTCTCTTCCTTCCCCTGTCTCGCCCCCTGTGTCATTCCCCTGAGCCTCTCTCTCTGTGTCTTCCACTGTCTCTCTCTCTCTGTCTTCCCCTGTCGATTTTCTTGATCTCGTCTTGTCTGTCTCTTCTCTCTCATCTCTCTCTCTCTCTCTCTCTCTCTCTCTCTCTTCTTTCTATGCCCCTGTCTCTCTCTTGTGTCTCTCCCCTGTCGTGTTCTCTTCTTCCCCTGTCTCTTCTCTGTGTCTTCCCCTGTTCTCTCTCTCTGTGTCTTCCACTGTTCCTCTCTTCTCTGTCTTCCTCTGTCTATTTCTGTCTTGTCTTGTCTCTCTACTCTACTCTCTCTCTCTGCTTACTCTCTTCTCTCTCTCTCTCTCTCTCTCTCTCTCTTTCTTCCCTGTCTTCTCTTTTCTCCCGTCTCTCTCTCTTCTTCCCCTGGTCTCTCTCTTGTGTCTTCCCGCTGTCTTCTCTCTCTGGTGGTCTTCCATTGTCTCTCTCTCTCTGTCTTCCCTGTCTAATTTCTGTCTCTGTCTCTCTGACTCTCTCTTCCCTTTCCCTTCTCTGTCTCTCTGCATCTGTCTCTCTTCTTCCATTGATTTTCTCTTTCCGTCTTACCCTCTCTCTCTCTCTCCCCCGCGGGTATCAGCTCTGTGACTCCCGTTGCCTAGTTAGTGATGGCCCTGTCGTTTTCCCAGCCCAGCAGGGGCTCTTTCTCCAGAGACAAGCAAGGGCCAGCGGGCGTTCAGACTGGGCTTGGACACCACCTTGGAGCCCACTGGATGTCTCCTCTTCTGTGGGGAACACAACCTGGACTGCTGAAAGGCTCACTTTACCCTAGCTCATTCTCCTCTCCTTTTCACCAAATGACACTTGCGCGGCCTCTCTGTATCTGTCTCTGCTTCTACATGTCTCTCTCTCAGAGTGCCAGGTGCGACATTGTTGTCATGACACTTATTGGGACTGGTTCTGTTACCTTCCTCTACCTCATAGAACTGTGTTGGCTAGTCATCAATCTCTTTCTCTCTAGTTTCCACTCAATACTTTGTAGTGTGCTCTCTCTTTGTTCTAGAATGTGTGATAATCTACCAGTTGCGCGCGCTTGGGAAGTTTACAAAACACTTCCCGGTTGGAGTCATTAAAAAGTCTTCATTTTTCAACCACCTCCACAGGTTATTTCTCTTGTTACAACTATAGTTTGGCAAGTCCGGGTGTAGCGAACATTTTTCTACTTTGTCAATGATCAGCAAGTAATAGTTTTTCCGAACAATTGTTTACAGACAGATTACTGTTCAACTTATAAACTTTACCTGTATCATTAATTTCATTAAGTTGACTTTGCCTTTAAACCATCTTGTGGACAAATTCCAGAAAATTACTCTGTCAGCTTAGAAGCTTCTGTTTGGCTAATTGACTCATTCTTGAGTCAAATTGATGTCAAATTGAGAGCGCTGACCTGTGGATGGTATTTTCAAGGCCTACCTTCAAACTCAGAGCACGTCTTTGCTTGACATCATGGGAAAATCAAAAGAAATCAGCCGACCTCAGAAAGAAATTTCGTTGACCTCCAGAAGGTCTGGTTTCATCCTTGGGAGCAATTTCCAAACCACCTGAAGGTACCACGTTCATCTGTACAAAACAATAGTACAAGAACAATAGTACGCAAGTGTAAACACCCATGGGGACCCCGCAGCGTATCTACAGTCCATGTACCGCTCGTAGGAGGAGCGCGTTCTGATCTCGCTGTAGACGATGGGTTGAAAGTGCAACTCAATCTTCAGAACAACCAGCAAAGGACCTTGTGGAAGATCTGGAAGGAAACAGGTATCTCAAAAGGGTTATCGTTTATAATCCCAGCAGTAAAACAGGAGATCCTATATTCGTTACGCAATCCACAACATTCTGTGATACTTCAAGGCCGCGTCCAGGCAGGAAGACACGCACTGCTCCAAAACCGACCATAACGGCCAGACTATGGTTTGCAACTGCACATGGGACAAATATCGTATCCTCTCTTAGGCAGCATGTCCGTACTCGTCCTGCGATAGACAACAAAATGGACACTGTTAGGTGGCCATATGACCCACTTCGTTGGTATGTTTGGAGGGAAAAGGAAGGAGGCTGGCAAGCGCGAAGAAACCAGCGTATCCCCAACATCATGAAGCTCGTGTCGTAAGGGTTGGCGAAGCATGTATGTTAAGTCGTGGGGGTGCTTTGCTTCGCAATTGGACTCCGTGTACTTTACTATCATTTAATAGGATCGGCGTCATTGAGTGGAAGTCGTTAAACATTCATGTGAGACTAGATTGAAGGAACATCTGAAACATCAGTCAGGAAGTTAAAAGCTTGGTTTGCAAATGGGTTGTTCTTCCAAATGGACAATGGACCCCCAAGGCTACTTCCAAAGTTGTGGCAAAATGGACTTTATACAGGCGACAACCAAAGTAAGTATGGAGTGTACCATTCACAAAGCTGAAAACTGAGTTTATAATGTATATTGGCTAAGGTGTGTATGTAAATCTTGTCCGACTTTAACTGTATGTCTCCTCCTAGATTCTACCGGTTATGGAATCCTCATTTATAGTGATGAAAGCACAACATCTTTATCCAGGCCAAACACAAGTATTAGCTAACTCATTGGATTGTGTATTGTTCTCCCCGCAGACTCAAGTAGAGCGAATTCTGGACACACTCCTGACGCCCCTCGCCCCGGCTCCCGAGCTTCTTCTCTCTGCGGGCGCCAGGCCGCCATCCATTGGCCGCCCAGGCTCCACACCCGAATACCCATGCCTGGCTCACTCATATTTCCTTGTTCCGCTGACGTGCCAAGGCCCCGGACCTCAGCCTTAGCCTCCCAATTACGTCTGAAGCAGTGGAGGAGAGAGGGTCGACATCTTGTTCATGGCTCAGCGCAGGATGAGAGTGAAGAGGGATTACAGGAGGCCCAGGGACGAGGAGGACAGAGCACCTGTCGCCTCGGATACAGGAGAAGATGAAAGGGGAGGTGTGGGAGGAAGGGAGAGCGAGAGGAGAAACCAGGAATGAGGGAGAGGAGTGTAGAGGTACAGGAGAGAGGGGAGAGGAGGATGTTAGAGGTACAGGAGAGAGAGGAAGAGGAGGGCAGTAGAGTGTACAGGAGAGAGGGAGAGGGGAGTGAAAGAGGGTTACAGGAGAGAGGGACGAGCGAGGAGTGAGAGGTTACATGAGGAGTACGGAAGAGGTAACATTGAGAGAGGCAAGAGGAGGAGTGAAGAGGTACATTGAGAGAGGAGAGGCAGGAGTGAAGAGGTACAGAAAAAGTTAGAGGAAGGAGGGTGAAGAGGTTACATGATGAGAGAGATAGAGGTACGAGGAGAAGCAATGCTTACCTATCTCATCGAGAGAAGGCTCGCAGGGAACGAGCCACGTGAAAGAGGTACAGGAGAGAGGGAGAGGAGTAGGCTTGTAGAGGGTACAGGAGAGAGGGAAGAGGTAGAGATGATATTAGGAGGTACAGAAGAGTGATGGGATGACGAGGAGGACAGTGTAAGACTCGGGTATCAGGAAGAGGGAAGAGGAGGAGTGTGAGGTTTCCATACGCAGACGCGTAGAGGAGGTATGTTGAAGAGGTTACAGAAGAGAAGGTAGGTGAAGGAGACTACTCAGGCGTCTATGATATCGATCCATCTCATACCTCACAGTCGGACCACGGTACAGGCGTAGGGTAGTAGATGGGATGTCTGATGCAACTCTTCATCTTCTACCACCGAACACGAGCGTACCAGCGTTATGATTCGACATCTCATCTCGACCACACCGTACACTTACAGCGTGGTATGATATCCATCTCAATCTCACCACCGACACGTTACACAGGTTATGATGCGACATCCTCATCTCACCCACCGACACTACAGTGTTATGATTCGAAGTCTCATCTCACCACACCGACACTACAGTGTTATGGTTCACCATCTCCACCACACCACCGACACTACAGTGTTATGGTTCGACATCTCATCTCACCAACCACCGACACACTACAGTGTTATGGTCAACATCTCATCTCACCACCGACACTACAGTTTATGGTTCAACATCTCATCTCACCACCGACACTACAGTGTTAATGTTCGAACATCTCATGCTCACCACCGACACTACAGTGTTATGGTTCGACATCTCACTCACCACCGACACACTACAGTGTTATGGTTCAACATTCCATCTCACACCACCGACACTACAGTGTTTATGATTCGACATCTCATCTCACCCACGACACTACAGTGTTACTGGTTCGACATCTCATCTCACCACCGACACTACAGTGTTATGGTTCTAACATCTCATCTCACCACCGACGCTACAGTGTTATGGTTCGAACTCATCTCACACACACCGACCTACATTATGGTTCGCAACTCATCTCACACACCACCGCACACTACAGTGTTATGGTTCACTCATCTCACCACACCACCGACACTACAGTGTTATGGTTCGACATCTCATCTCACACACCACCGACACTACAGTGTTATGGTTCAACATCTCATCTCACCACCACGACACTACAGTGTTATGGTTCGACATCTCATCTCACCACACCACCGACACTACAGTGTATGGTTCAATCATCTCATCTCACACACCACCGACACTACAGTCTTATGGTCAACATCTCATCTCACCACCGACACTACAGTTTATGGTTCGACATCCTCATCTCACCACCAGACACTACAGTGTTATGGTTCAACAATCTCATCTCACCACACCACAACACTACAGGTGTTATGGTTCGACATCTCATCTCACCTCACCACCACCACTACAGTGTATGGTTCGACATCTCACTCACTCACCAAACTACAGTGTTATGGTTCAACATCTCATCTACCACCGACACTCAAGTGTTTATGGTTCACATCTCATCTCACCCACCGACACTACCATCTATGGTTCACATCTCTATCCACTCACAGACGCTATCAACAGTGTTATTGTTCGACATCTTCATCTCACCATACCACCGACACTACAGTGTTATGATTCGACATTCATCTCACACCGACACTACAGCGTTATGGTTCGACATCTCATCTCACACCGACACTACAGGTCTTATGGTTCGACATCTCATCTCACCACCACACTACAGTGTTATGTTCGCATCTCATTACATCTCACCACCGACCACTACAGGTTATGGTTCGACATCTCATCTCACCACCGACACTACAGCGTTATGATTCGACACTCATCTCACCACCCGACACTACAGCGTTATGATTCGACATCTCATCTCACCACCGACACTACACATTATGTTCGACATCTCATCTCACCACCGACATACAGCGTTATGTTCAATCCTCATCTCACCACCGACACTCACAGTGTTATGGTTCTACATCTCATCTCACACCCCGACACTACAGTAGTGATCGACATCTCACCACACCACCGACACACAGGTTATGATTCACATCTCATCTCACCACCGACACACAGTGTTATGGTTCACATCTCATCTCACCACACCACCGACACTCACAGGTTATGTTCGACACTCATCTCACACCGACAACCTACAGCGTTATGATCGACATCTCATCTCACCACCGACACTACAGTGTTATGGTTCGACATCTCACTCACACACACCACCGACACCTACAGCGTTATGAGTGCGTACAATACCTTCATACACACCAACACCGAGCGACATCAAATGAATTACAAGCGTATGATATAGATTCGACACAGCTCAGTGTTATGACATCCACCAAGCACGTACACAGTCAGGATTCAGACTCATCTCAACCACCGACACTACGAAACGAGTCATGACAACCGCTACACGGAGTTCGAACTCGAGACACTAAGTGTCTTCAAACAATCTCACTCACACCACACACGGACACTACAGCGTTATGTTCGACATTCCATCTCACCACCGACACTACAGGTTTATGATTCGACAATCTCATCTCACCACCGACACTACAGGTTATGATTCGACATCTCATCTCACCACCGACAACACAGTCGTTATGTTCGACATCTCACTCACCACCGACACTACAGGTTATGTTCGACATCTCATCTCACCACCGACACTACAGTGTTATGATTCGATCATCTCATCTCAACCACCGACACTACAGTGTTATGGGTTCGACATCTCTCTCACACACCGACACTACAGTGTTATGTTCGACATCTCATCTCACCACACCACCGACACTACAGTGTTATGGATTCGACATCTCAATCTCACCACCGACACTACAGTGTTATGGTTCACATCTCATCTCACCACCGACACTACAGTGTTATGTTCGACAATCTCATCATCACCACCGACACTACAGTGTTATGGTTCGACATCTCATCTCACCACCGACACTACAGTGTTATGGTTCACATCTCATCTCACCACCGACACTACAGTTATGATTCACATCTCACTCACACCCACTACAGTGTTATGGGTCGACATCTCATCTCACCACCGACACTACGTTATGTTCAAACATCTCATCTCACACACCGACTACAGTGTTATGGTTCGACATTCTCATCTCACCACACCACGACACTACAGTGTGTAGTTCGACATACTCATCTCACCACACACCGACACTACAGTTTATGGTTCGACATCTCACTCCACACCACCGACACTACAGTGTTATGTTCGACATCTCATCTCACACCACCGACACTACAGTGTTATGGTTCACATCTCATCCAACCACCGACACTACAGTTATGGTTCGACATCTCATCTCACACACACCGACACTACATGTGTTATGGTTCAACATCTCATCTTACCACACCACCGCACACTACAGTTTATGTTCGACATCTCATCTCACCACCGAACACTACAGTGTTATGGTTCGACATCTCATCTCACCACCGACACTACAGTGTTATGGTTCAACATCTCATCTCACCCACCACCGACACTACAGTGTTATGGTTCGACATCTCATCTCACCTCACCACCGACACTACAGTGTTATGGTTCGACATCTCATCCTCACCTCACCACGACACTACAGTGTTATGGTCGAATCTCATCTCCATCTCCCCGACACTACAGTGTTATGGTTCGACATCTCATACCTCCACCACCGACACTACAGTGTTATGTTTCGACATTCCCATCTCACCACCGACACTACAGTGTTATGTTCGACATTCATCTCTCCTCGACACTACAGTGTTATGGTTCGACATCTCATCTCCCACTCCCCGACACTACAGTGTTATGGTCAAACTCATCTCACCTTCTCACCTCACCACCGACACTACAGTGTTATGGTTCGACATCTCATCTCACCTCACCACCGACACTACAGCGAACAGCCTAAGGACATTGTGTTGATCTATTCACATACCAGTCTCACTCACCGTACACACACCTACATACACCGTACACACACCATACAGACCTCTACAGGTGCTCAAATACATCTGTAACCTCCCGTCCTTTGCCTCTCACGTGTCATACCCTCTGGGGGGGGGGGGACAATGCGCGTGCGGCTGGGTCCTTTGATGTTCCGTTGTGAAATAGTGTTGGGGGGATTAGGAACAGACGCGGCCGGGCCAGGTATTGTGTGAGCACACGAGGGCCGTCAGAGCCGCAGAGCCCCCTGTCAGGACGTGTTAGGCCAGGCTGTGATCTGCTCTGTGCTCCCCTCTCCTCTCCTCTCCCCCTGCCTGCCTGCCTGCCTCAGTGTGCTGCTCTGTGTCTGCAGCTCAGCTAGGCCTCTGTCTGATCTCAGCTTCTCTCTCTGTTCAGCAGGTCCAGGGTCACATGCCTCCGCTCATGATCCCYATTTTTCCACACGACCAACGAACCCTGGCAGCAGCCGCCGCAGCCCAGCAGGGCTTTCTCTTCCCACCGGGAATATCTTACAAGCCAGGTATGCTCCTCTCTTTCTCTCTCTGTTGTTTCTTCCTGTGTCTCTGTCTGTCCTGTTCTCTGTCTACTTCTCAATGTTATGTACATGCAGTTCTCCTCCTCACAGACACAGGTTCATTTTAACAGCATGGGTCATCTTATTGATGAAGGACCTTTCCCAATATATTCTATCCCACATTTATTATGGTTATATATTTCATACATTTACTTGCAATGTATTTCATGTAAGTAATACTTTTTTTCAGTCCTCATTTTCACTGCCCCAGATTTCATAGGATCCTTACACTACACATATCCCAGTCTCCATACGGCATCAAATAAAAGTGTAGTCAGTAAGGCCAAGGCAGATGACGTACAGTACTCTATGTCACCTTGTAAATGGAGCCAAGCCTTGGGGAGTGTTCTGTGTTCAACTCCAAGGCAGCATGCCTGTTCAACAATAGATATGAGTAAAGGAGCACTGGAATGTAAACAGCTTTTCAACATGAAAGTGTCTTGACTTCTCTGGCTGTAATCACTATGGAAGAATCTGCTGAGGGAACTGCCTGCTGCAGTAACACAGTACTCTCCTAAGGACTCACTGACCTCTCCCACTCTCTCATTGTACTCATCAATCACTCAAAGGATTATGTACCAGCTTAGATGTCAATTTAAACATACCGCATTATGGTGGAATGTGATAGCACTAGAAACAGTACAGTATTAATGTCCAGACATACTATCCTGAGATAGTGTCTTGTCCTCTCTATCTCTTATGGAGATGAGCGGACACATGGCACTCATCCAGAACAGACAGACAGAGACAGACAGACAGACAGACAGACAGACAGACAGACAGACAGAGAACAGTCAGACAGACAGACAGACAGACAGACAGAAAGACAGACAGACAGACAGACAGACAGACAGACAGACAGACAGACAGACAGAACACAGAGACAAAGACAGAGACAGAGACCGACAGAGAGAGACAGAAGGAGGAGGCAAGCGTTCTCCCAGGCATACAGTAATTTGTCCTGGGGGATGAAGGGTGAAGGCCCCCTCCCGGAGGTGCCTCTCCTCCCCTTGCCTGTAGCAGCTTGCCTCACTCTCCCTTTGTGTGCATGAACGGAGAAAGAGAATGGCTCCACACGCAACACATTCCACATCCCAAAACAAATTTGTAGAAATTGCATATGACTTGTTGTTTGACTTCCTGCTCATGTTGCTGCAGACAATTTAAAGATGTGTTCACTCTGGGTTCTGTAATAATATTCAGGCAGATCCCTGACCTGGAGTGGACCCAGGCACACAGCCTTTCTCCCCTTAGCTCTATGGCTGGGTATTCCTTTTAATTCTTGCTGAACATTGAMTATCRGCTGGAAGTAAAGTAAAATTGCACATGCAAGGGTTTTCTCATCTCCCTGACCGACCTGGGGGGAGGGAAAGTCCAGGCCTCTTTTTGTCTGTCCTGAATGCTCTCACAAATACATTTGTTGTTAGCGTCGTATCACAACATTGAGGTAACTTCAGGACATGGAGGAAGGCAGAGGRKGTGGAGTAAGATTGGCTAGTCTAGTCAGCAGGTAAATAGCAGAACATTAAAAGGTGTGGTAGTGCAGCTAATACATTTACTATAAAGCCACAGGATGRAAAAAAWAGTCAGCTATTTTGGAACTACAGAGGCATGTCAGCTGGAACACAGCGCCTGAGGGGATTCTTTTGCCTGTCGATTTCTTTAATACATTTGACATGGAAAATGTTTTAGTACAAATACCAGAAGGTATTATGGACTCAMGGCATGCATGGGTCGCCATGTGTAMACACAAWCCCTGAATWATTCATGAGTTATTCATAAAGAAAAGGAAAAAGGGTCTGAAAATGACTACCAATGACTACCATCATCAACTGAAGTAGCTTAACGTCTCTATTATCCTCAACCCCCAACGCAAGATCCTACCTTATGACCAGTCTGCTAGATCAGAGGATGCTGCTGTGTCCACTCACCATGAAGACTTGTGAAGTGAAGTGGCCAAGCGTTCACTTCCACGCTAGGGCACACTAATCTAATGTCATCTTTATAAGACAGACCCTCCCAGGGACCACTGCTTATGACCCTGACCCCGCGGTGTTGCCACGACGACAGAGCTATTGCCAGCGTCGTAGCATCGTGCCATCTCTCCCTCTGCACACTGTGCTCAATGGCCCTGACGTTGCATGGCAGAGCAGAGACGCAGGTCATCCTTTAAACAAATAGACGCCAGCTCGCTCTGTTTACATGGACACAGAGACATTCACTCTGATAGTAGTCTAATGGTCCTGCAGAATGWCTCCATGGTCATTGGGTCCCTATGCTATGATGAGGACACACATAGACATCCAGCTGGAATGACTGCTGCTACATATCTGTTTCTGCCGCCGCACAATAACTGATGGACTTGTCCCTCTTGTGACTGAATACAGTAGCTGCATTAGAGCTCCATGGAATCTGTGTCAGCCATTCATGCTCACAAGTGTTAGGCCTTCTATTGTTGTTCAGCACCAACTTTCTCACCACCTTGTTTAGCTGGATAGAGACATTGTWAGCACTTCAAACAGAGAAAGTGAAATAGGGCATAGAGTTAGTAATTGAACATTCATTCCAGAGCCACTTGTTTTCAAAGAACTCTAGTATTCTGACAGAATATTTTAGATTGCCCTTGGCATCAGGTGCCCAGTTGTGAAGAGCTCTGTTAGAGAGAGGCTTTTCCCTTCTCCTGCATCAGGCCCTGCTCTATGGTCCTACCCACTCCTTTTCATTAGTGTTGAGCCCAGGCTCTCAGGCTGTGGTGTCCTCAAGCCCAGGCTCCAGGCAGCTGGAGGGCCCTGCACTAGATATGAGGGTGCTCATCGATAAAGAGGGTCAGGGCCCGATGCCGCTCAGTCCCACACAACTCCACTTAATTGGGCCCGTTTTTCAGCATGACACCTGGCTGAGAAAGGAATGCAGGATGAGATGAGCCTCTCTCTCCAACATTACCATCACAGACAGAGACCTTTAAACATTATTCAGCAGCTCCTGTCTGTCTCTGCTTTCACTTTCTCTATAGCATTATGATGTTGAACAGGTAGCGGCTCGTTGGCCCCATCTGTCTTGTTGGACAGGGAATGTCTTTGATACTGGTCTWGTTGGTAGTACCGACCATATCAGAGGTAAATTACTGGTTGATTCCTATGGAGGACCGTCTGTATGTAAGCTCTGACAGGACATAAATCACCCTTGAGYTTGGTTCACTGTGGATGAGAGATCCTGTTTGGATCACAGTGGTCACTGTGCTGCATCAGGGCTCCGGCAGCCGACTTGTCATGATGAAGGGAATCCATCMATCTCATCCCTCAGCAGTTCCAGGAGTGACAACAAACACCCGATCCATAGTGTGCCTTCTCCATGTGCCAGAGTTATGTACCCAGCTCTGACACAGCCATGGCATCATCTGGCTCCTTCTGTTTAACCCTCCTAGATATCCATCACCCAGGCCTGACCATGGGATCAGCCATCCTCAGGACAGCAGCACACTTTGAAACCCTGGTTCTCTTTCATTACTGACACCAGGCTGGCAGCACGCCCAGTCTACTGGAGTCTGCATACAACCCTGGACCCTCTAGACCCCCCTGAGACCTCCCTCCAGACCCCCCAGTACAGTGCCGGTGGTGTCCTCTCTTGGCAGCTGACCCCTCCCTGGTTTCACATGACTTCCTCCCTGGTTTCACATGACTTGTCATTGAGCCCCCCCTGAAGTCAGGCAGAACTCCCCCACTCCTTCTCTGCACAGAGAGAGGGATGACATACGCTGCAATGAGAGAAAGGCCATGCGGGTAGTAACGACCCACACCCACCCCTCCTACGAGACAATTTGAAATCACTTCACTGGCCTGATTTATTTGCCCCTGCCTAAATGGGGATTGAATTTCCCGGCTGTATCACAATGTCCTGTGCTGTACAAATTGCAAAGTGAGAGGAGGAAGAAAAAGGGGAAAGGGAAAGGGGATACCTAGTCAGTACAACTGAAGCATTCAACTGAAATGTGTCTTCCACAAAAGACAAGTATGACATGTACCCTCATGCCTGTGGCTTAATGGCTCTATATGAAGTGACAGGCGGAATGGGTCTGAACTAGGCCAATTCCCCTCAGTACGCATGCTTCAATCACCCCACTCCCACTCCCCTCCGCCCCCTCTCCACTCCTTCTCCGCTTTCTCCTCTCCACTCCCCTCACGCCAGTAGGCTACACTACTGGCCTGGCCCGTCTCACTGGGTGTTCGCTGTCTGTCTGTCTGCTGTCTGTCTGTCTGTCTGTCTGTCGTGTCTGTCGTGTCCTGGTCTGTCTGTGTCTGTTGTCTGTCGTCGGTCTGTCTGTCTGTCTGCTGCTGTCTGTCTGTTTCTGTCTGTCCTGTCGTCTGTCTGTCGTGCTGTCTGTCTGTCTGTCTTCTGTCTGTCTGTCTGTCTGTCTGTCTGTCTGTCTGTCTGTCTGTCCGTCTGTCTGTCTGTCGTTCTCTGTCTTCTGTCGTCGTTTCCTGTCTGTCTGTCTGTCTGTCTGTCTGTCTGTCTGTCTGTCTGTCTGTCTGTCTGTCTGTCTGTCTGTCTGTCTGTCTGTCTGTCTGTCTGAACACACTGGGCTGAGTGTAAAGGCTTCTGGTACTGAGTGACACACTCAACGCTCCCACAACATCAATCATATAGACTCCACCTACTACATACCTGTCCTTCAAACTCACTGACAGCTTGCCAAGGCACTGTAAAGCAATAAAATAAAAAATTATATAAAAATAGTAGTTCATACTGGTTAGATTGATGTGATACCAAGATAAAAATTGTATTTGTTAACCGTGTTATTGTAACAACACACTTGTTCTAACTCGTTTCTTAAAGCACTGTTCCCTCTTGTCTGCCAAAACTCTCACTGCCAAACAAACAATGTTGTGTCAAACAATAGCAAATGCCTGAGAGAACATGCTACTTCCTCTGTGTAATCACTTATAATCACACAGATATTTAACACACACACACGCACACCTTTCATAGTGCCTGTTGTTTTCCAGCGTGGAGATGGAGAGCAGGGAGTGGGAGTTTGAGGAGGGGGGTGGTGAGGAGGGGTGTAGTGTGGTGGAGGGATACGTTTCTGAGTAATGCTGCTCCAGTCGGCCCAGCTGAGCCTTTTGTTGGTGCAGATGTTTGGGCCAGTAGCCGAGGGCCCAGAGGAGGAGAGGAGGGCCCAGGGACTGTGTTGGCACATGCCTGGCTGCTGTGGGCCCGGCTCCCTTAGCTCATTGTCTCAACCTGTGCACATTGTTCTCTCCCCCCGACAGGTGATAACTACCCGGTGCAGTTCATTCCATCCACAATGGCAGCTGCGRCAGCGTCAGGACTCAGCCCCCTCCAGCTTCAGGTATGTGCTACGACAAAGAATGCTGCTCAGGACGCCTGCCAAGCCCAGGGCAGARTAACGGCTAAGCAGCTGTATGTTAAGTAAKGAGCTGCACACTAAATAATCCTGGAGGCCCTAGCTCCTACAAGCTTATCACCTTACACATGCAGTTTACCCTGTTTTATAGAGGATTTAACCCCATAGCTCCACCAGAGATGGGAGTTAGGATGATAATAGTTATTAGAGGGAATGAAAATCACTCCAGTTACCTTAATCACCTCCTGTAGAATCTATCAGACAGAGACTATTTACTGTATTAGGAAAGTTAAATACAGACCTCTGATGTTCCTGCATTACACTGTATGACCTAAAGCTGTATGTGTTGTGTGCACAGACAGAGGGGTGTGCAGTCTAAATGTAATCGGGAGAGCGGGAGACCGGGAGAGAGCGAGAGAGCAGGAGAGCGAGAGAGAGCGTGAGAGAGAGAGAGAGAGAGAGAGAGGGAGAGAGAGAGAGAGAGCGAGAGAGAGAGAGAAAGAGAGAGAGAGCTTGATTCCTGAACAGAAGGAGAGAATGCTGGGATAGGCTCCAAAGCCCTGCAGGAGCGTTCACATGAAGCTGTTAGAGCTGAACTGGGGTCAGGGGCTAACCCCAGGCTATACTGTTTAATAAAGATAATTATCTGGGTTCCATCTTCATAGTCATTACCGTTATAATTATTATCACTATTACTATCCGGCTCCTCTCCAGGCCCGAGCATGTTCTTTCTATCCAAATTGACAATATGTATTCCCCAGGTTACTTTCTCTGAGTTCTATTTACATAACCACTACACAGAATGGCTATGGGAAGCAGCGAAACCCTCTGTACAATTACACTAATGCTATTACTCCTGCCTGCTTGCTTAAGAAATTATCAAAGCGCCCTTTGCAGTTCTGTGAAGTATGAAGATTGAGGATATCTTTTGAAACTGTGTAATCATAAATATTTAAGGCTATCTGAAACTACTTGAATAAGGATCGTCAGTAGACTTTAATGTTCTGCCTTTGAAACAAAGGAGAAAGGAGAGCGAAAGAATTAAAAACAGCTCTCCAAGCGCCTGCTTTTTGTGGCCGTTGTTTTGTCAACACCAGTGATAAGCTGTTGATAGCAATTAAACATTAAGAAAAACAAAACCAGAGGGAGACAGGACTAGGAGGAGGGGAAGGCTGAGAGGAAAGTGTCTTGTAACTTTTTCTTCTTGCTGATACATGAGCACAATTTGTCCTTCAGAGCTTATCGCTCTCAGCATTAATGAGCCTTGGCAAGTTCTAACAATGCTTGCAGTTGGAGCTGGAGAGCCCTGCTTTATCACGCAGCGAGCCATGCAGCCATGGGAAGAACAATCAGGAACGTGGAAGGTGTGGGATGAGTCTGCTCATGTTCTTCTTGCGTGTGTGTCTGTGAGTATGTGTGTGTGTGTGTGTGTTACTCTCTGTTTGCG
Source organism: Salvelinus sp. IW2-2015 (assembly GCF_002910315.2). Lineage (NCBI taxonomy): Eukaryota > Metazoa > Chordata > Actinopteri > Salmoniformes > Salmonidae > Salvelinus > Salvelinus sp. IW2-2015. The sequence goes on along the minus strand of NW_019942749.1, from coordinate 133,086 downwards.
TATCATAGAGAAAGCTTGAGGTTAGCACAGTCTAGGCCTACTGAGTGTCTATTTATAGTTGTGTTCTAGGTCAGATGGGCTAGCCATATATCTGAAGGTTAGGCTGGGGTGAGGAGGGGGCTTCAGCCATTCATTCTGATAACGTATTTAACCCTGGGAATGGGCGAAAACAGAGCCTCCAAGACCATGACTTGGCTGACCTTTAGAGAACACAGTAAACAAAAAGAGGTGCATTCCTATTAATTGAAGCCTGTCCGCCTGTGGTATATTCCGGCTGCCGGCTGCTATTTACCCTGCATAGAGTCTCCCTTAAAACAGCAAGGCAAGTCAAACATGCCCTTTTCTCTAGTGCTGGGATCAACAAGCTAACCATGTGACTCCTATCACTTCTTCTATAAAGCGCTGGGGGACAGGATGATTAAAACAGAATATGAAGGCAGAGATGGAAGTGATTAAGTTAAGTTCACTCTCTCCTCGCATAGTGATAATAGTGTTAGCTTCCGCCGCCCATCTCCCACAAGTCTACCAGTGAAACAGAGGGAGATGCCAAGAGAGAACACAACAGGAGCTCTGTGTGTGTCACACAAGTCACATCAGGACAAAAGAAGCAGACAATATGTTATTTTAGTCAACCAGAACAACAGAGATACAAAGAGTAGATGTGTCATTTGTGGTGAGAGGATATGAGGAGACACTTTGTCCGGCAGTTGTCTGGCTTACACTGTGGCTCCTTGTCAGTGAGAGGACAACTAATTTGAGCTGTGCATCTAAGAACAGGAAGCATCACATTATGATGTTAGTTTCTACTGGGAAATGACGTTTAATCAATGTGGAAAAGTGATTGGATTTGAAAAAAGTAATCAACGTAAGGTCATTTGGTATTTTTTTCACCCAACTTTTAACCTAACATTTGGTGACATTTTTTGTTGATTTCACACTGAATTCACATTAGTTGACAACTCAACCAAATGTAAATCAAAACTAGACGTTCAACTGATGTCTGTGTCCAGTGGGTTATCATGTTTTTTCCTCCAGTGTATTTCTGATGTCTCTCCTAGTCTGTGTAGGCTCTTATTCTACATGCTAATCTTTTAACAAAGCATCTGTGCTGCTAATTGCTGAGGAGATTGTGTGGAGGATCAGCCAGACAGAAGTGTGTGTGTTCTGGGTGTGATCATCAGTAATGACCATATCACTAAGTTTGGTTTTCACGCATCACAAGACAGGAAGCACTGAGACTCACAACCCCTTCAACTTCCTGGGCTGAGGACCCTCCCCCTGCATGGCATTGGCTCAGCATGCCTCTCTAATTAAAATATCTCTCCCTGTCAGCAGCCTGGCAAGGTATAATTTTCACCAATTTACTCAGTTTAGATTGTGAAATATATGAACCTTAAAAAAGTGTCTTATTGGAGGAATTAATTCCCACAATGCAGCAGCAGTAATGTGCTCAGCCATCCAGTCAGCAATGCTAGCCGCTCTGTCAGTCTTAATGTTGGCCACGCACCCGCTCACCATCTCCACTGTCATAACAGTCTGGGCCCTGCGTGGAGGATCCTCTCACTCCCCCTCCTCTCTGCCCTTTCTCTCCAGGCATAAAAAACCAAGGTAACAAAGGTTTAGGGCTGATGGATGTAAATGAATCTTGGTCGGTGCGTTTGAGTGTTGTAGAGTGTAATTTGCTTGTCAATACAGGGTGGGATGGCGGGGCCATGGTGGCTGGCAGGGAGAGGCTGTCGCCAGGCATTTTCAGTACACAGGGCAATTTCACTCAATGCTTCCCTGACAGATTGGCCCTCGTCTACGAGTCACAGGAGAGAAGGTGTAAACTATCCCTCCGACTGAGTGCCCCTCTTCATTAGGGTCCACTCAGGCCTGGGATGAGCTCAGGACAAGCAGGAAACAATAGCTCCATCCNAAGAGAGAGCTTGATTCCCGAACAGAAAGAGAGAATGCTGGGATAGGCTCCAAAGCCCTGCAGGAGCGTTCACATGAAGCTGTTAGAGCTGAACTGGGGTCAGGGGCTAACCCCAGGCTATACTGTTTAATAAAGATAATTATCTGGGTTCCATCTTCATAGTCAGTTCTTTCTATCCAAATAGTTCATAGTTCTTTCTATCCAAATTGACAATATGTATTCCCCAGGTTACTTTCTCTGAGTTCTATTTACATAACCACTACACAGAATGGCTATGGGAAGCAGCGAAACCCTCTGTACAATTACACTAATGCTATTACTCCTGCCTGCTTGCTTAAGAAATTATCAAAGCGCCCTTTGCAGTTCTGTGAAGTATGAAGATTGAGGAYATCTTTTGAAACTGTGTAATCATAAATATTTARGGCTATCTGAAACTACTTGAATAAGGATCGTCAGTAGACTTTAATGTTCTGCCTTTGAAACAAAGGAGAAAGGAGAGCGAAAGAATTAAAAACAGCTCTCCAAGCGCCTGCTTTTTGTGGCCGCTGTTTTGTCAACACCAGTGATAAGCTGTTGATAGCAATTAGACATTAATCTCTCTGATAGCCAGGATTCTGATAGCCAGGATTCTGATAGCCAGGACTGAAGAAAAACAAAACCAGAGGGAGACAGGACTAGGAGGAGGGGGCTGAGAGGAAAGTGTCTTGTAACTTTTTCTTCTTGCTAATACATGAGCACAATTTGTCCTTCAGAGCTTATCGCTCTCAGCATTAATGAGCCTTGGCAAGTTCTAACAATGCTTGCAGTTGGAGCTGGAGAGCCCTGCTTTATCACGCAGCGAGCCATGCAGCCATGGGAAGAACAATCAGGAACGTGGAAAGTGTGGGATGAGTCTGCTCATGTTCTTCTTGCGTGTGTGTCTGTGAGTATGTGTGTGTGTGTGTGTGTTACTCTCTGTTTGCGTATCATAGAGAAAGCTTGAGGTTAGCACAGTCTAGGCCTACTGAGTGTCTATTTATAGTTGTGTTCTAGGTCAGATGGGCTAGCCATATATCTGAAGGTTAGGCTRGGGTGAGGAGGGGGCTTCAGCCATTCATTCTGATAACGTATTTAACCCTGGGAATGGGCGAAAACAGAGCCTCCAAGACCATGACTTGGCTGACCTTTAGAGAACACAGTAAACAAAAAGAGGTGCATTCCTATTAATTGAAGCCTGTCCGCCTGTGGTATATTCCGGCTGCCGGCTGCTATTTACCCTGCATAGAGTCTCCCTTAAAACAGCAAGGCAAGTCAAACATGCCCTTTTCTCTAGTGCTGGGATCAACAAGCTAACCATGTGACTCCTATCACTTCTTCTAYAAAGCGCTGGGGGACAGGATGATTAAAACAGAATATGAAGGCAGAGATGGAAGTGATTAAGTTAAGTTCACTCTCTCCTCGCATAGTGATAATAGTGTTAGCTTCCGCCGCCCATCTCCCACAAGTCTACCAGTGAAACAGAGGGAGATGCCAAGAGAGAACACAACAGGAGCTCTGTGTGTGTCACACAAGTCACATCAGGACAAAAGAAGCAGACAATATGTTATTTTAGTCAACCAGAACAACAGAGATACAAAGAGTAGATGTGTCATTTGTGGTGAGAGGATATGAGGAGACACTTTGTCCGGCAGTTGTCTGGCTTACACTGTGGCTCCTTGTCAGTGAGAGGACAACTAATTTGAGCTGTGCATCTAAGAACAGGAAGCATCACATTATGATGTTAGTTTCTACTGGGAAATGACGTTTAATCAATGTGGAAAAGTGATTGGATTTGAAAAAAGTAATCAACGTAAGGTCATTTGGTATTTTTTTCACCCAACTTTTAACCTAACATTTGGTGACATTTTTTGTTGATTTCACACTGAATTCACATTAGTTGACAACTCAACCAAATGTAAATCAAAACTAGACGTTCAACTGATGTCTGTGTCCAGTGGGTTATCATGTTTTTTCCTCCAGTGTATTTCTGATGTCTCTCCTAGTCTGTGTAGGCTCTTATTCTACATGCTAATCTTTTAACAAAGCATCTGTGCTGCTAATTGCTGAGGAGATTGTGTGGAGGATCAGCCAGACAGAAGTGTGTGTGTTCTGGGTGTGATCATCAGTAATGACCATATCACTAAGTTTGGTTTTCACGCATCACAAGACAGGAAGCACTGAGACTCACAACCCCTTCAACTTCCTGGGCTGAGGACCCTCCCCCTGCATGGCATTGGCTCAGCATGCCTCTCTAATTAAAATATCWCTCCCTGTCAGCAGCCTGGCAAGGTATAATTTTCACCAATTTACTCAGTTTAGATTGTGAAATATATGAACCTTAAAAAAGTGTCTTATTGGAGGAATTAATTCCCACAATGCAGCAGCAGTAATGTGCTCAGCCATCCAGTCAGCAATGCTAGCCGCTCTGTCAGTCTTAATGTTGGCCACGCACCCGCTCACCATCTCCACTGTCATAACAGTCTGGGCCCTGCGTGGAGGATCCTCTCACTCCCCCTCCTCTCTGCCCTTTCTCTCCAGGCATAAAAAACCAAGGTAACAAAGGTTTAGGGCTGATGGATGTAAATGAATCTTGGTCGGTGCGTTTGAGTGTTGTAGAGTGTAATTTGCTTGTCAATACAGGGTGGGATGGCGKGGCCATGGTGGCTGGCAGGGAGAGGCTGTCGCCAGGCATTTTCAGTACACAGGGCAATTTCACTCAATGCTTCCCTGACAGATTGGCCCTCGTCTACGAGTCACAGGAGAGAAGGTGTAAACTATCCCTCCGACTGAGTGCCCCTCTTCATTAGGGTCCACTCAGGCCTGGGATGAGCTCAGGACAAGCAGGAAACAATAGCTCCATCCTGGACTGTCCTGGCCTGATTACAACTGACACATCTCACCTAAYAGGGGAAWTTGTGCTCAGATTGTACCCCCGATGTGTCCCGCCACCCACTATATTCAATTGAGYGGACAMRACAAGARAAKAATTTCCTTAAATTTCACAAAWTAATTTTCTATTTGGAGTTGYACTTAATTTGTTGTTTRTACACTATCCCCTCTCCCATAAATTGCCCTGTGAAAAACAATTTCCTTAAAGCTGATGTAGGCCTGATACATTGTTGGGCCCTTTTACCAGGGTGATAAACAGGAGAGGGAACTTTAGACAGGACTSTTTTTTATCATTGGAGCCAGACTTGGGGTTTAAGCAGTTTTAGAGAAAGCATCATTGGATAAAGCGGAACATCTGTGTCCTCTCTATAGAGGATCAGAGAGAGCAGCAAATAGGAGCCTCTGCTTTCACTCTGTCAAATCTCCATTTTACTCCCTATCTCTCTCTCTGCCCCTCAGTCTCGCTCTATCCCTTTCTCTCATCTATATCTCCCTGCTTTTTCCTCCATCGCCTACTTTGTATATTACCCTCTTTCTTTCTCTCAAGTCTTTTCTTATGCTCTTTCTGTGTGTCACTCCTGTGTCACTCCTTTTCTTCCCCAAATTACACAGGCCGCCACATCCTTAAGCTTTAAAATATTGGATGTTAAATTGCTTGAGTGGTGACTTTACACTGCAATTACCATCCATCACAGTGGAAATGGTATCACTCAGGTCCCATGCTAAACCTTCTCCAGCCTCGCTGTCATAAACACATGAAAGCAGCAGCCCACGTGCTACAATGACAACCRGACCAGATCTGAGCAGAGAGAGATGCATGTGGAGGGCACTCAGTGGCTGAGACGGCTGGAGTGACAGGGAGGACTCAGAGTCTCAAAGACTCCCAGACAGAGAGGGAGAGCAGGAAACCTGATATTATCTTTTGTTTGGAGGCAAATGCATGTGTACTCCGGATGTGTGGAGAGACTGGGGCATCTGCCATCACCAACAACAAGTGAAGCGCTTTTCACTTTAAGTTTAAAGAGAGAGAAGAACTGAGACAGACAGACAGACAGACAGACAGACAGACAGACAGACAGACAGACAGACAGACAGACAGACAGACAGACAGACAGACAGAGAAAGAGAGAGAAAGAGAGAGAAAGAGAGAGAGTGAGTGAGTGAGAGTGAGAGAGAGAGAGCAGCTGGTTCTCTGTTTGTGAGGAGAGGAGAAGAGAGCAGTGTGGTCTTTGAAGGTAACCCAGAGCAGTGCAGCAGTGCTAGCTGTGTGTGGAGAGGAGGAGAGCTAATGGGATGGCTAGGTGAGCAGCTGGATAGGCTCTTTAGTGAACAGAGGGACAGATGGACAGACAGTGTGGATAATGCAGTGAGAGGTGCTGAATGTAAGGGCTGGCTCGGGGTCCTGACTGATGGCTCGGAGCTTTGGGCCTGGAGAACCCACACATGCTAGGCTAGGATAGTTAGATCCAAGATGAGAAGGATTGTGTTGTTGAGAGTGTGTGTGCATTTGTGTGTGTGTATTAGAGTGAGGCAGGCTGGAAAGAGAGAGAAGGAGAGAAGGAGGAGGGGTAGAGCAGGGGAGCAGGTTGGGTGCCAGCAGATGAGACAGATGTTGGGCCATACTGGAAAGCATCGGCACAGTGCACCAGGACGCCTGCCTCCGCTCCTGACATCTGGGCCTGGCCTGGGTCAGCCTGCCTGGTCGCCCTGGGCAATGAGCCTGTACAAGCCTTGTGGCAAACGGGGCTGGCGCTGCGTTGCCTTTTAAACGGCGGGGTGCACTGGAGCATGATTAATGCCCTCATGTCCACCCTACTGCTCAGCAAAGGCAAGGCAGAGGTGACTGAGAGAGAGAGTGACAGAGAGAGAGAGAGAGAGAGAGAGAGAGAGAGAACACCCACTGCCTCAAACAGCGGACAGACATCACACTCACAATGCCGTGATGTATAGAATAGCCATGTTTTCTTTCAGTCATTTATATTCTGCAGAGATGTTTTTCAGTGTGTCTTTTGCGTCAAACTGAGTTGAATCTGAGGCCTCAGTTGTTGTAAGTGTGTAATGCACCATAATGGCTGGGAGCAGGAAGGCTGTCCAAATCTGCCACTGTATTTTACAGCATCTGTCACTGCGCTTTGGCCCTGCCCTTCTCTTTAAGACCAAACAAGATTCTACAGCTTGTTTTTCTGAGAAATGTTTTTTTCCCTCCCTGTTTTTCCCCCAAAGCCCACTCCACATCCCCCTCGCTCTCCCTCCTCTGCCCCAAGTTCACAAAATGCGGAAGCGACGTACAGGACCTACTCTGCCTGTTATCAATGCTACTCTCTAGTTGTTGCTTTTCCTTTTCGTTTAACACCAAATTAAAAGTGTGGAAACTTAACGAATACCAGGATGAAACAACACACATCTAATTAATTGTGGCTGACAATAATTATTTTGTTCCGAATGGATTGGTTTATCCAAGACGCAAAATAATGAGTTTTCCTTATACATAAATAATGGTAATTGATCTATTGCCTTTTATATATATGCCCTATACTATATTTAATAGCCTCAGTTGAGTCTAATATGCTGGGAGCATRGTCTGGACATGTGCTGAGATGTCCATCATCAGTGGAGTGTGTAATCTCAGTATAATGTTGTCGCAGGCAGAAAAGTGAACCTCCTCGTTTAACCTCTGCCGCCTCCAGAGGGCTTGTTTTTAATTACTAGAGGCTAACAAGCTGACCTTGGGCCTGGCGCGCTCATTTGGAATCCTATGCTCGCTGAGCCATGTGCTCGCGCCGCTGCCTCTTTCTGGGAGGATGGGAGGCGAGCGAACGCGAAGGAGGTAGAGAAAGGAGCGAGAGAAGCGAGGGGAGGGAACGGGGTCAGCCAGGAAAGGGTGTGTGTGTGCTGTTGTAGTGTGGCCTGTGTTTTAACTGCCTTTCTGTGAAGAAGGGGATACGTAGGAGTCAACACAGAGGCTTTGTTCAGTTTTCGTTCATGTTTCTGTGTTCTGGCAGAAATAGCATATCCCAGGAGAACCCAGGCAGCAGGACCTCTGTGCCTGCCTGCCCAGCAGAGCCATGGGGGAGGGGTGAGGGCTGAGGGCACAGTATAATGTCAAACATCCAGAAAAACAGGAAACTTTACCAGCCCAACGATTTATAGTTATAGCACTGAAACCAAAACATGACATTTATCATAGACATAACTTGTTGTGTTAAAAGTAGTCATTATTCACCCCCATTTTTGCTCTCTCTTCTCGCTCTCTCTCTTCTCTCTCTCTCTCTCTCCTCTCTCTCTCTATCTCTCTCTCTCACCCTCTCGCACTCTCACATACACTTACTCAACACAAACACTCTGGCATATTCCTACCCTCAATAGCCGTTTCCATTTTAATTGGTAAGGACAGTGAAGTCAACCGTTTTAGTGCTTGAGAGGAGTTTGTTTTTGCGGCAATAGAGTGCAGGTTGAAACCACTACTGCTGATGATGAGAGCAGAGACCACTCAGGACTCCACCTGGTGAACGCTGGCCATAGTGGACCTGGGGCACCAAGCCAGCTCTTCCCAGTCCCCAGCCTCTGCCCCTTCCCCAGCCCATGATCCCTGTCTTACCATTGACTTTCAGTGTGACCCTCATTACCAACAGGCACCTTCTGCCGTGGCAGCACAGCAAGATGGCGGGGGGCGCGGGGAAGGGAGTAAGTGTGTGGGCCTACCGGGAGAGACCTCTGTGAGCCAGGCAGGCAGGCAGGCAGATGTCCTTCAGTTAGGGGACTGGAACATGTGTCCTGGCCAGAGACGGTGTTAGTCAGTCAGTCAGGTCAGCCAGAGGCTGTCTCCTGTCTCTCCCTCAAACTCACACCCCTCTGTTTCACCTAGTACACGGCTAGTTAACACGTACATTTTTACACAACTAGGCTGAAATGCACCGGAGACGTGGCAGCCCTCCGCTGCCCTACCTCCTCYCTGTCCTTGAGCGGTGCATGGTTTAGTTAGTGGTGGACTGTGTGTYGTGTCACACCTCCCTCCTGCATGTCTTCCTGCTCTCCTGATTGTGTTTATTGTTTCTTACCTCCTGGAGTCTGCCTGTGCTGGGTAGAGCTGCAGCTCCTCACCCCATGGCTACGTCCTGCTAATCAGGTCTCACAAAAGCCAGGTTGACTACCTCTAATTTGAAGCAAAACCCAATTATTCTCTTTTTCCAGAACAATAAAGTTCTTCCTACTCGGGGTCAGGGGCTTTGCCCATCTACAGCTCTGTTAACAAACATCTGTCCAACAGACTTGGCTTCCGCTCCGCTCCTACACAGACTGGAGCCTCACGTGTAGCCTAGAGACATAGTCAGGCAGCTCAACTCCTCCGCAAACAACTAACCAAAATGCTAAATACTCAGCTATTGTCACCCCCATAACCCAAAATGCTTCAACTAACTCAACCTATGTCACCCTAAACCCAAATGCTCAACACTCAACGTTGGATTATGATGATTTGGGAGTGCTTGATGTTGGTGTGGATCGTGGGGTAATGGCGGTAGAGTTGTGTCCATTTCTGTGGCCCCTTGAAGACAAAAGGCTGTTTGTGTGTGAGGGCAGCGCTATCATTGTGGGAACATAATCAGTCGGTCATTTCCGCTGCCCATGTGCTGTTGTTTGCCTCGGGTCCCCCAGAAGAATGAACCTTTTGTGTGCCGTGTATGTGGCGGCGATAAAGTTTGGTCCAGGAGAGTATACATGTTTATATCTGGAGATACGTGAGCAGGACACAAAGTGCTTTGTTTGGATTTAGTCTGCGTCTGCACTACGGAGGGTGGGGCAAACAGGCCACCGGAGCTGTGCCACATTTTCCATCCACACAAATGGAGTCTGTATGGGGCCCCGGAAAACCAGGAAATGAGACGGGGCATGCTGATTGGTCATACCGAACAGAAAGTAAATTCTCCTTGACAACGCCATCCGTTTGAATAACATAGAAACAGAGCGGCGTACCTACTCTGAGCCAGAAAGGCTTGTCAGAGAGTGATGAGGTGGTGTCTGTCTGGTCTGGAGCTGTGAGAGATTGTACATATTGTACACTACCTAGCCCTCACTCTGAGACAGGAGTCCTAGTTGACAGACCCCTGCCACTTACAGCAGGGGACAAAAGCCAATTTAACCACTTACCTGGTGGCCAATCAATAATAGCCTGAGGCAAACAGTAGTGCTGTCAACATAGGGAGTGAGTCTTAGTGGTCTCTTAGAGAGGGCTCAGTACAAAAACATAATCAACTCATAAAACAATCTTCTTTATGCTGTGTTCAAACTGACTGGAAAATAGTGGAAAGTCAGATTTGTATTTGAATGTTATTAGATACCCATGAATTATAGCTCACATGTTCATAGTGCCTAGAAGTTTTAACAGGCATCACTGAAGCCTCCATCTTTCATCAATGATAGACAATCTGCCTTCCTTATATCTAAAGTTTATTTAAATGATGACGTTTATTGAATTGTGGGATTTTTTGACCCAACCCCCTTTTCTGTGATGTGTGTCTGACAACTGTTATTTTAAATATGTTTTCAAAAGCCATATCAGTATCCGTAATAACCCGTACACTAAGCGCCTGCCAGATAATCAGGACAGCAGTAGACATATATAATATTATACAGAGTTCAACCCCTTTGCTGTGTAGAAAAGTGATTGTCATTAAACGCTTAGCCAGTCATCAAAACCACACGTCTGAGTGGTAAGTCACCACTGGTTAGTGAAGTTACTGATTTATTGCCAAGGAAAATAAGCATGATGACATCAATGGTCTTTGTGCAGCCTTAATAATATATGCGTTTAATGTGTTCTGTGATGGGAGTCCAACTGGGTTTGGTTTTCTAACAGTGTGGGATGGCAGGCGTATAGAGGGCCAGCTCAGGTGGCTGTGTAGTAGTGTCCTATTACAGGCCAGAAAGCCCAACAGAAACCTCTCTACTGTGGAGGGAAATCAGAACAGTCTCTCTCCTGTTGAGTCTGAAAACTTCTCTCTGTGATGAGTGGAAAAAGAGCGCTCCAAGTGTGCTGAATGAGAGCCATGGCTGTGTGGTTTTTAAGGCTGCTGTCTCTCCCTGGATTCAAGCTTTGATATACAGTAAAGACCTTTGATGGAGGTTCTCTGCCAGGCATGGAAAGAGAGGAAGACGTGAAGGAGAGAGACAGAAAAAGAGACAGAGAGACAGAGAGCGAGAGAGAGACAGAGAGAGAAAGAGAGGAAAAGAGAGAAAGAGAAAAAGCTTTGAATGGTGTCTGGCTTTGGATGTTAATGCCTTGTGGGTTTCCTCCCTCTCCTCTCTACAGCAACTGTATGCCGCCCAGCTTGCCAGCATGCAGGTCTCTCCTGGAGCCAAGATGCCGCCACTCCCCCAGCCTCCCAACAACAGCGGGCCCATCTCCCCCTCCGGCCTGAAGAACGACAAGAGATCCTCCAGCCCTATCACTCAAGTCAAGGTAGGCCCCGCATCTCACCCCTTACTTCACCCACCTACAGCCCACCGCCTAAGTACTGGAGTGGTTCTTGACCCAGCCTGCTGATAACTCAGAAAATGAGTGGTAGTAGTGGTAGTGGTGCTGCTGTTCTGGGTTCTGTGCTAATACTGGGCCAAACTTCTTACCGGCCCATCAATCTGTAGGCCTTTAACAAGGCCCGCTCTCTYTCAACCAGAACTCTGTGGACATGGTTGCTATGGCTGTGGGCGCTCTAAGTGAGAGAATTTGTKGAACACATGGTTTCAGATCACAAGGAACAGCAGAACCTTTTTTATTATGACGGAATAAAACCATTAGAACAGAGAGAGAATCACTCGTATGTAAATGCAGTTTAAAAAGTGAAGGGATCAGAAGGGTTGATGACTCTTATTGTCTTGTAAATAAACCTGAGAGCAGGGTCTGCTACTGCATGGCCTGGATCCACCAGACCTCCGTATGGAGCATAGAGTAGATACATCATCCTCTCACCATGCCAGGCCATAATCAGAAACATGCCTCCATTTGGAAAAATCATGTCATTGAATGGTACAGTAGGGCAGCTCTCTCTCTCTCTCTCTCTGGTATTCTCTTCGGCATGCAAGCTTTGGAGCTAAACACGGCCTCCCCCACAACCCCACCACACCTCCCCCATGACCCCAGGCACACAGCCTCCTGGGAGCTCATCCATGGGCCTGTATCAAGATGTCTCCTAAACCCTGTCACTTTATAGGATCTATGTCATCAAGGCTGTGTGTTAGATAAGAGGCACTACACAGATCCTACAGGTCTTTTCACTCAGATATTGTGTCATTGAGTTGCTGTTCTGAATGGACTCTATGGGTATTTATCATACTTCTAAACACTAAGSTTGTGAGCTTGAACTATCAATAATTAAACACTAATGTAAAGTACATATGTCCCCAAAGCCCCATCTGTATTCATCCTTAGTTAGAATTAGATTGCTGTTAGTTTTGTTTGTCAGYTTTTGGCTKCATTGGATGACAAACTGTTATTGGCACAGCAATAACAAGGCCTTGAGGCAGTCTGTGTCTGAGCCAGCCATATGTTTGGACAAGGAGACACTTGGGCTTTRAAAAARACTGTTAACAACAGCATACAGACTAATCTCAGCGAAGAGGCTTCACTAGAGAGATACATAAKGAGGCAGTAGAGCTATACTTGACMYACCCAGGTACTTTCCTCCATTGGTACGTGTGTAATACCTACAGTACCATCCAGTCAGGTAGCAGGTATCCTCTCCAAGAGCTCCTAGACACTGGCCTGGAGAACACCACAGATCACCATCAGCCTCAATCACACCTTACTGCTGCTCTGTGCTGTACTGCAACCAGCCCAGCAGACATGTCCTCCTGTGACCTGACATCTCACATTAACTCACCCAACTTTACAAAGAATGCATTCTAAACCAGTTATACATTTTATTACACACTGTCGGATGCAGTATTACATGAAACAAATGACTAACACCAGTATCCGCAAATGAGAAAGGAAATTGGAAAACAACTTAATGAATTAGATAAYGCAACTGACGTTTGATGACTGTTACTTACAACCATCTTTAATCATCACCATGTATCTCTGTAATGTGGTTATTATTCATTCTTAGACCGGAGAAGAGGGAGAACAGATGAAGATGTACAGGGAGGCAAAAATCAGATTTAATTAGTGTGAACAAAGGCGCTCGGCAACTGTGAGGACGGCCATGATGGCACGGTGCCAGCAGATGAATGAGGAGAGGAGAGGAGAAGAGAGGAGGGGAGAGGAAAAGAGGGGGAGAGTAGAGAAGGATAGAAGAGGGGAGAGGAGAGAAGGGGAGGGAGATGGGGGGAGCAGAGGACGGTCAGATAGGAGCACTAGTAATTAGCCAGGAGCAGAGTGTTGTCTGGGAGCCCACACATCCTCCAATAGGAGGAGCCCTTATTCACATCTGTGTCCTCGCTCTCCCGCTGTCTCTCCCTCTCTTTCTCTCTCCCCCTCTTTCTGTCTGTTTCTCTCTCTCTATCTCTCTTCCACTCCGCTCCCTTACCCCATCTCCACAAGGAGGAGGGAACGCAGCCTCTCAACCTSTCCGCCCGGCCCAAGACGGCAGAACTGGTCAAGTCCCCCACGTCCCCCACACAAAGCCTGTTCACAGGCAGCAAGACCAGCCCCAACAGCCTGTCCAAGAGCGGCATCCCCAGTCCCCTCGGAGGCATGGGCCGTGGGTCTTCTCTGGGTAAGAACTGGCCACACTCTGCATCTCACCTCCGGCTCCATCTCCAATAGTCAATACATACTGATTTAATCTGTTTTGAAGTTGGCACCCCCTCGATCACATAGAAAGATCATTATATTTCCATAACAGTGATGTAGGATCGAAGCTAGATATTTTGTTGGTTTTATTTTCTGTGTTTAGATAATGGGAGTTGAACATACAATATTTCACACTGTCAAGGTGTAAAAATGGCTTTGAATGATTTTTTTATCTGGATGAAACAAAAGTTAATGACGTTTATCCCTGTATCCCTGTAGACGAAACTGTTGACACAATTGCAACTCTTAATCTCGGTGGAACCTTGGTATTAAAAACCATGCAATCTAGAGCTGCGGATGTTGTAACACATTATTTGTTTTTAAGAGGTCTCACGTTTCACCATCCCTCTCATGTTAAGCCTTTCTACTCAGCSTTTGCTAACTGTTATTAAATGCAGTCTTTCATTAAAGCGCCTGYATTTCCGCTGTTCCGTTCAGACTGGGGGTTTGAACCCCATGTTTGTTTTATTCTATTTCTGTGTCTTTAACTGCCATCCCTCCTCACCTAACTTTGAGATGTTAATTACACAAAGAAGGTCGACAGACTCGGTCTACTGCCTCTCGCTGTCTTTAAAACAGACCCACACGTACACAGATGCAGGCAGCACACACATGCACGCACGCATGCACACACACGCACACACACACACACCCTGACGGGGAAGAAGGAAGAGGACCTCCTACAAGGCTTGATTCTCCACATAGGGTGATCAACACCTGTCAGTGGGCTCATTCACTGTGAATCAAAATGAATAGTGTGTAAGTGTATCTACTGTGTGTGTGGKTTAACTGGGCGTGACGCTCCCTCCCCAGACATCCTGTCCAGCCTGAACTCCACAGCGCTGTTCGGGGACCAGGATGCGGTGATGAAGGCCATCCAGGAGGCCAGGAAGATGAGAGAACAGATCCAGAGAGAGCAGCTGCAGCACCACCAGCAGGGCATGGAGGCCAAGCTCTCTGCCCTCACAGGCATGGGCCTCAACAACTGCAGCAGGGCTGACAAGGTCAGAATCCCTGCCCCCTCCGTCCGTCTGTCTGTCCATCCAGCTCTCTGTCTCATTCTCTCTCATTCCTTTTCTCCTCTCTTCCATTTATCTTCCTATATGTTGCTTTCTGTTTATTCACTCTTCTCTCTCTGTCTCTCTTTTCTCCTTCCCTCCCTCTTTTTTCCTCACCAACAGAGCTGGTTCACTGAGTACATTGTGAGTAGCCCAAAACCATAACTAGTAAAGTGATTACCGCTATTTTCTTTTTTAGATATAATTCTTCAGACCAATGTTTGTCTTTAATGTTTGGTTTCCAGGTAGTGGTTTTGATTGACATTGCATGGCTGTGTGTGTATATGGGTGTGTGTGTGTGTGTGTGTGTGTTGTGTGTGTTGTGTGTGTTGGTGTTGTGTGTGTGTGTGTGTGTGTTGTGTGTGTGTGTGTGTGTGTGTGTGTGTGTGTGTGTGTGTGTGTGTGTGTGTGTGTGTGCGTGCATTATGGTGTTTACATTTGCGTGTGTGTTGATGTTGGTGATAGAGGAACGGACCATGGTGCTGCCCGGTGCGGGTTAACACTCTGATGTCTCTGCCCAATTAAAGCAGACATGCGGCCCTCTCCGTCCCTCGACATGGGACAGGAGCGCTTTGTACCAGGAGCACACACACTCCCCTCCCCGGGATTCCCTTTTAAAATATCTTCAAGCGATGAGTCAATCAAGGAGAGAAAACAACATCCACCTCCCTCTGATTGGTGCCATATTGCCAGTTGGCTGTGAGGAGCAGGCAGGAACTGGGAGCGGAGCTTCATTAATATTTCAACACCTGACACTTTTAACCAACACATTCAACTAGGTCAATGTATATGTAAAAACATCTACGAATATCTATTTTGATTTCTTCTTTAATTTAGTTTTAGGGGTAAATCTGTGTCTACACAGGTGGCAATGCAGTGAGCTCAGACTGAAGTGTGTCAAGTCAAGGGACATGACCAATAGTTTAACAACTCAGTGGGATCAACGTGTCTTGCCATGTCACCAGAYAATAAAACCATTTGTATTGTTTTTGTATTTAAAGTTCAGTCCCATCTCAGTTGTGTTGTTATAAAAGGAAATTCAAACTACAATTTTTTATGGTTGTACAGCTTAACACCCCGCCATCATAACTGTTCCTGTTAGCTAGTTACGCTTCCTCAGTGTCTCTGTCTTTGTTGCTTCTCCACTAAGTGGGTGAGTCTGAGGCCCGTAGAGTAACGTTAACACTCCCATCTCCCGTTTCCACTCAGTCACTGTCTGTGTGTCTGTCTGTGTGTCTGTCTGTGTGTCTGTCTGTGTGTCTGTCTGTGTGTCTGTCGGTGTGTCTGTGGGACGACCCTGTAGCGTTCTCTACCTCCCTGACTCTAAGGTGAGCCAAGCTCCAGAATCTGCTGCTACATGATATGAATGCAGCGTGTGAACAATGCCCTGAAAGGAACTGTTTTCAACAGGCAGCAAACACCTACCCCTCCATTGTTCTTAGCAGGTAGAGCTTACCGCTTTTCTCTGCCCCTCTTTTGTTGGCTTTCGTTTTTGTCTCGACTGCATTATGGGCCTGTCTACTCAGCCTGTGTTTAAACAATCCTCTCGGGTAAGCTGTGTGTATTTATAACAGGGAGGGGCATTTGTGGATGAAGCTGTCAATCACTCCTCACCTCTGCTCCACCCCTTTCAGTCTGTGTACTCAGTCTGAGGAGAGAGAGACAGAGACAGAGACACAGAGAGATAGACAGAGGGACAGAGAGATAGATAGAGAGAAAGACAGAGAGAGCATGACAGAAAGCGTGACAGAGAGCGTGACAGAGAGCGAGACAGAGAGCGAGACAGAGAGCGAGACAGAGAGCGAGACAGAGAGAGAGACAGAGAGACAGAGAGACAGAGAGAGACAGTGTAGACTAACAGTGAAATGCTTACTTACGGGTCCTTTTCCAACAATGCAGAGTTAAAGATAAAGAATAAAAATGTCAGTGTTAGTATGTGTGGGTGTGTGGGTAGAGTCCATTGTGTGCATAGAGTCAGTGCAATGTAAGAGGCAATGTAACAGCGAGGTAAGACTGCGGAGGCTTGTGGTTCAAGATCACAGCATTGACAGTACACGGCCAAGAACAACAAATTATAATTAGGTGGGCTATCAGTTTCAAAATATGACTGGTATTTTGAGGTTATCGCGTTGCCCTAGGTAACCGTACACACCACAAAGACTCCTTCTTTTGGAAGTCAGTCAGCCTTCGTGTGCCTGGCCTCTCTCTCCATCCTCCCACCTGGGTCTGTCAGAGGACAGCTTCCCAGAAGCACAGCTATGTTTAGGAGAAGTAGCTGCATCTCTAATGAGTTAGCATGAAACCCTTGGCACTACCTCGCCTGCACTCTTAGAAAAAAGGTGCTGTCTTGACCCTTTCCACAGACGGTTCTACATGGAACCAGAAAGAGTTCTACCTGGAACCAGAAAATGTTATCCTATGGGGACAGCCGAGAACCCTTTTGGAACTATTTCACCCAAGAGTGGGTCACCCAAGAGTGGGTCACCCAAGAGTGGATGAATGACTGAATTATAAGTGCTGATGCTACAAGTGCTTAGAGAGGGACTGAGTAGCAGCTCTTCATGCTGTCTCAGTCATACCAAAG
The DNA here is from genome assembly GCF_002910315.2 of Salvelinus sp. IW2-2015. Lineage (NCBI taxonomy): Eukaryota > Metazoa > Chordata > Actinopteri > Salmoniformes > Salmonidae > Salvelinus > Salvelinus sp. IW2-2015. The sequence continues at coordinate 115,831 of NW_019942749.1, read as the reverse complement.
AGACACTCCAATGTGAAACTCTCAGGTCAATGTGGTTGTGAATATGATCAGTCTTCTGTAGCCATGCTTGGCTCCATCCCTAGACCAAAGGCAGATAAAGACAGTTCCAGTGACACTGTCCCTATCAGAATGGTGTGTGTGCTTAGTGCTGGGACACACTTTAACAAGTGAGCCAGAAGAGTGATCATCACTGTGGCACAGTAAAAACAGAGGGCTGTAATTCAGCCTGGGAGGGAAGGAGAGAGGGAGGGTTAGGAAGGAGGGAGGGAGAGAAGGAAGAGGATTGGGGAGCACCAGGTCTGGCGCTACACAGCACGGAGTGGCCTTCCCTTCCCCTGTTACAAGCCGACAGTCTGCACAGGTCTGGCGCTACACAGCACGGAGTGGCCTTCCCTTCCCCTGTTACAAGCCGACAGTCTGCACAGGTCTGGCGCTACACAGCACAGAGTGGCCTTCCCTTCCCCTGTTACAAGCCGACAGTCTGCACAGGTCTGGACGGCCCAGATAAAAGCTTTCACTTTGGTCAGTTTCAGAATATTAATATTTCAGCCAAGCGCCTCACCTGACATAAATACTGTGTGCTCTTTAATAGCTGTGCTCCCGGTCGGCTGTTTGGAAGTTTATCACAGTGAAAGCTTACATGAAGATTCYGGAAAAGTAACATAAATGGGATTAAGSAGAGGTTAAAATCATCTAGTGTGGCTGTTGGAGRGGGATATTAAATATTGATTTATCCCAGTGTAACGACCCAGCCGGAGAGTGGGGCTAAGTGCTGCTTACAGATGGATCAATTCATCTTTTAATACAAAGTGTGTCCATGGAGCACAATGCATCCCTTCCTCCTCTCTCACCCCTATTACTGGGATCCCTCCATATGGCCCTTCTTACTCTCTCTTTCCATCTCTTCTCTCTCTCTTATCTTTCTTTTTCTCTCTCGTCTCTTTCTTCATCCTCTCATCTCTCTCTCTCGTTCCTCCTCATCTCTCTCTCCTTACTACTGCCCTTTGAGGTGGAAGACGTCCTTTAATTCTACAGTTCACTAGTCATCTACCTTCTTGTTGAGGACATGTAAAATATTCATGCTTTACTGTTTTCTATTTGTCCTTTTTTACTATATCCCATCAGTACAATAAAAGCTTTTCCAAGGCTCAAAATGTTCCYTTTTGAAATATTTATCTAAAGGTATTATTGTCTGTAGAGGGCAATTACTTTGTTCCATTATTTATTTGCTCAGTGGATGSTTTTATCTAAAACAACTGAGAATGTGTACAGTCAAATACAACAGGATCCATTTGCAACTCCTGGAATTRTCTCCTGCTATTAGCATAGCTAGCTAGAACTGGTAAAAMTGTTAGGATTGGGTGTATTCATCTGCAGGTTGAAGATTTCATAGTTTGTCCTATACTGTATGAACTGAGATACAGGAGAAAACAGGCTACAGAGTCACTGATTCAGGTGTCACAGATTGGTGATATTCCTATAACTCTTGTCTTGCTTGAGATTCTTATAGCTCTAGTCTTGGTTAATATTCCCATAGCTCTTGTCTTGGTTGATATTCCCATAGTTCTTGTCTTGGTTGATATTCCCATAGCTCTTGTCTTGGTTGATATTCCCATAGCTCTTGTCTTGGTTGATATTCATAGCTCTTGTCTTGGTTGATATTCCATAGCTTCTTGTCTTGGTCTTGGTGTACCCCTGTTCACTGGAGGCTGTGTGTAGAGATACAATATATTCCTCTGCTGACATCTCCCTAACTGGAAATCAAAGGGTGAAAGGCCAGTGTATTAACCTATTGAACTGCCCCTGTCCCCCTGACACCCCTCCTCCCTACATTATTGATGAGTACAATATTCTCTTTCCCCTGTCGTACACCTCAGAGCCGAACATATTCAAATGGAGCTTTGCTGGTGTTCCACAAAGCTCCTGACTCCTAACCTTTTGCAAGTAGTAGAAATGCTCTTCTCGCTCTAATCTGTGTGTGTGTGTGTGTGTGTGTGGTGTGTGTGTGTGTGTGTGTGTGTGTGTGTGTGTGTGTGTGTGTGTGTGTGTGTTGTGTGTTGTGTGTGTGTGTGTGTGTGTGTGTGTGTGTGTGTGTGTGTGCGCCGAGGTCTATTCAGGCAAAGCCCTCACAAAGACTTTGAATATAATCTTGTCTGGTCTGCAGCCCTGGAAGCAATTTTCTGCTGCTTTTCGACTGCTGTCTTGGAAATTGCCAACCAAGGCTTTTTGGCTGCAATGTAAATCCCTGGCAAACATGGGTTTGGCCGTCCAAATTAGATTATGTTCTGCTCCGAGTCACTGGCCATAGCCAGCAAGTGCCATTGTTGAGTATTGCTTACATTAATGCTTTGTCCAAWTGTTCACATMTGTCAAAGGAATAAAAATAGTCTATGACTCTGAATGAGGTTGTGGATGTGTGTGGGCGTCTGTCCCAGGCCAGGACTGAAACAATGCCACCCGCTCTTTCTCTTTTTCTCTCTTTCTGTCTTTCTGTCTCTCTGTCTCGCCTTACCCCAGAAAGACATCAAGGCCGCATCCYGGTTGGGCTGTTGGCTGAGGTAGTTCCCTTATTTTCCGTAGTTGCAGTGTAAAATGTGGAATTGCCAATGCACTGCAGCCRCTCAAAAATGTTACTGGCCCCAGAGCTCTAGACCTGCAGAGAGAGCCACGCTCACTGCCGGCCGGGCCGGGCCTCTGTACAACATAGACTGGGGAGAGAGAACACGCCATAATGGGTCTGTTATGCTCTGCTGCAGCATTGTTACAGKGGGCACATAATGGCYCCTGTGTCTGCCAGGTCACTCAGTTCACTCTCCATATTGTTGTGGTTATGGTAGTGTTGTGTTATTGTAAGCAGAGGGTTTGATAAGGCAGAGATGTGAGCCCAACTTAACAGTCCCTGGAGGAGCCCGTGAACAGTTCAGGKTCATTGAGAGCTGGAAACCYGTAAAAATACACCAGCAAATGATCTCAACCCAGTGTGGAATAAAAAACCACAGGAGARCCCTGTCAGAAAGGCCTTTACWGCACAGAGCAGAGATGGCAATGCATAAAATRCACCATTTGCAAATTAAGTTGAAAGGTCAGGTTTTGTGKGGCTGACTTGGTTCTCCTTCCAGAGAAAAAGAGAAGAACATCTCAGCCTGGTGTATGATAGCATATTCTGTCATTAAAAACAAACCAAAAACTCTATCTGGCGTCCAGCCCGGATTAGGGGTAGCAGTTAGCAGTTCAGCTCCATAATTGAACTAAGATGCTACTCTGTGCTGCTCTCTTAATGAGGTGGTAGCCTGGTGCTGTCAGTAGAGGCTGGAGGACTCAGAGGACTGGATGTCTAGGGCAGTGGTCCATCTATGGCCTGAGTRATCCTGTGCCTGCCTTGGGGGATGAGGCCTGTGGAGCTCCTGTAGTGCAGGGYTGAGGCCCAGGGAGCAGRGGAAAGAGAGCAAGAGGCTGCATGAAAGAAACCCTCGGCTTACCACACCACTGGATGTTCTTAAGACGTAAATGGTTCAAAACTACCAACTACTGGAGAGCTGAAACATTATAAATAACATTGCAATTGGTTACAACTGAAATACAAAACAGATTGCGATGAGAAAACGGGATGTAACACCACTTCATGTTTAAAGGGCACKTTGTCTCCATTTTAGACAGGGCAGGGCGCAGAATGCAGTGGTTTAGGCCCTCAAGGTCTCCACTCTGGGTCATATGTGACCTTTGTGATGAGTGACAGCTGATACACAAAGCCTGCTATTGTKCTCAGATCAGACAGCTGTGTGCTTCACCTCCCCATAGACCAGGTGTTTGAGCTGCAGCACATGCTGTGAGKCCCGCTTTCACAGACATCACAATAACAGTTATTCAACAGAATATTATGGCCTTTGTCAGTTGTCTTTTGTTACCAAGGTATTTTTACATTTTATTTATCCGTTATTTTACCAGGTAAGTTGACTGAGGACACGTTCTCATTTACAGCAACGACCTGAGGAATAGTTACAGGGGAGAGGAGCCCTGTATTAGCCCTGTGCACCTGGGCAACCGAAAAAAGGAAATGATCAAACTCCAAGGTTTACGCACCTGTCCTGCTTGATTATCGTCTGCTTCAACTAAAGTGAGGATTTTCATTATCTTACAGAAGCAGTCCCTTTACCAGAAGAATAGTGGAGGACTTCTCTACTTTTTTTCACTTAAATCTAGACAATGTTTTCAGCTGTCCTTAATACCGGACCTTAAACGGCTCTAACAATTCTTATTATCTTACAGTTGTATGGAGCAGCCCTGACAATCCAAGGCCATATGGTGGTGGCCAGGCTATTTATAAAGGAGAGGGGCAGGAGTGGAGCGGCAGTGTGATGCGTAAATACAGGGTAGACASAGGCACAATGCACAGGGCCTCCTGCCTCTCTCTGCCTCTTCTTCTGCTTTCTTTACCACTGCCTCTAGCTGCCTCTGTCAGGGCTGCCCAGGCCCAGGATACGCCCTGTGGYTGTGGGCAGARAAGCGGGCCTCCTGCACATGTTCTGTGGCCAGGCAGATTAAAGCCCTCTTCACAGTGCTGACATGGGCCTTCTCGGGTTCCACACTTCTCCAATGCTAAGCTAAGAAGTTCCACTGACTCTGCCATCCCTCGCCCTGCTCTGTTCTCTATGGCTATGGCATGACTTCACCGGGCAGCCATTTGCTATCGAACAAAATGTGTTTGTAACCAAATTTGAGACAAAAAGAGCACGGGGCAGGGCAGAGGAGATTATTGTGGGTGGCTTTTTTCCACTTGAGCTTGGAGCGCGTCGCTATAATTTGAGATGTGGGATGAAGGCTGCATGCTGAACTCATTTGAGGGAAGGACCGCTCGCTCGCCAGAGGCCGTGTTCAGAATGGGAGGGGAACAACTTGTACCATTATATATTTTGTATTCTCTCTCTCTCTCTGCCCCTCTTTCATGTTCTCTCATCTTCATTCCCTGCCTCTCCTTCACGTGTGCATTTATTCTATCAAGTCTTTTATCTTTCTCCCTTTCACTCCCTGCATCTCTCTCTCTCTCTCCCTCTTTCTTTTTCTCTCTCTTTCTCTCTCCCTCTCTCTTTTTCTCTCTCTCTCTCTCTCCTATCCCAGTTGTCCTATTTTTTTCTCCATTTGCTGAAGGGAAATGCTCTTGCCATCCTCACTACTGTACATTATAAATGTCCTTTATAGTGGACATGCAGCAGGCAGGCGGTGGTGAGCATACTATACCGTCTATCTCTCTGGACGGACGGAGGGCCATCGTCCCTGGATACCACCACATGTCCTTCTGTGCCAGAGTGATCAGTAAAAATGTCATGACATCATAAAATAATAAAAATGCCATTAATTTATCACAGCACTTGATGCAGGGGTAGTAAAGTAGCATCAGTTCACTGAATATTTTCAAGCCTTGAAACAAAAAGCCTGATGTTGTGCATATAATTTATCCCCATTCTCGGGTTACACTTCTCCAATGCTAAGCTAAGAAGTTCCACTGACTCTGCCATCCCTCGCCCTGCTCTGTTCTCTATGGCTATGGCATGACTTCACCGGGCAGCCATTTGCTATCGAACAAAATGTGTTTGTAACCAAATTGAGACAAAGAGCACGGGGCGGCAGAGGAGATTATTGTGGGTGGCTTTTTTCCCACTTGAGCTTGGAGCGCGTCGCTTAATTTGAGAATGTGGGATGAAGGCTGCATGCTGAACTCATTTGAGGGAAGGACCGCTCGCTCGCCAGAGGCCCGTGTTCAGAATGGGAGGGGACAACTTGTACCATTATATATTTTGTTTCTCTCTCTCTCTCTGCCCCTCTTTCATGTTCTCTCATCTTCATTCCCTGCCTCTCCTTCACGTGTGCATTTATTCTATCAAGTCTTTTAATCTTCTCCCTTTCACTCCCTGTCTCTCTCTCTCTCTCCCTCTTTCTTTTCTCTCTCTTTCTCTCTCCCTCTCTCTTTTTTCTCTCTCTCTCTCTCTCCTATCCCAGTTGTCCTATTTTTTCTCCTTTGCTGAAGGGAAATGCTCTTGCCATCCTCACTACTGTACATTATAAATGTCCTTTTATAGTGGACTGCAGCAGGCAGGCGGTGGTGAGCATACTATATACCGTCTATCTTCTGGACGGACGGAGGGCATCGTCCCTGGATACCACCACATGTCCTTCTGTGCCAGAGTGATCAGTAAATAATGTCC
>NW_019942749.1:104013-109606 GCF_002910315.2 Salvelinus sp. IW2-2015 | reverse complement strand
TCATGACATCATAAAATAATAAAAATGCCATTAATTTATCACAGCACTTGATGCAGGGGTAGTAAAGTAGCATCAGTTCACTGAATATTTTCAAGCCTTGAAACAAAAAGCCTGATGTTGTGCATATAATTTATCCCCATAATTTTAACTGTAATTCTAATGCATGGATATAAATGATAAAGGTTATAAGCAATAAGTWTATAAAACATACTATATAAAATGTAATGGAAATTCATTGTAGCATATTGCACAGAWTTAATCTAATGTTCATTAGCATTGCCAACACAGGGAAAGAGAAAGTCATATTTGTACAATGTTTAATAACCTTGTAGTTGACATACAGTACTGTCCAGCTACAGTAGAGTACAGTAGAGTACAGCAGAGTACATAAGAATACAGTAACTCACATTAGACAACACAGACAACACATCCTAAATCAAACATTATAGGCCAATGTAACAATGATTGTTCATGTATCATCAGTCTGTACAGAAGTTATATTATATTTAATGATGTGGAGGTAATAAGGGTTTAATTCAATAAGCCGACTTGTTCAACACTGGTCCCAGCTGACTGGTGCGGTAGCTGATGTTCCCTCTGTGTGATCACTGGGACTTTGTGGTGGAGAAAGGAGAAGTTTAGCGCTGAGCTAGTTGTTAATGAAAGTCTTTGATGGATGGCTCCTGTTACTCATCCCCTCAGCCCAACATGATGCTTAATGATCATGAGTTTATAAAAGGCCTTGATTGATCAGGAGGGGCCACTGGAGTGGGGGTGGGGTGGAGTGGGGGGTAGACAGCTAATTTATTACACAGTTCCCCCAGAATGCAGAGTGCTCCCAGCACCCAGCTCCCCCCCCCCCGGCAGAGAGGAGAGAACTGTCCATGTAGCATCCCATCCCCCCCCCCCGGCAGAGAGGAGAGAACTGTCCATGTAGCATCCCATCCCAGGCCGCCATTGCCCGTCTGACTAATCGCACATCCGTCAATTTGTCATCGGGCCGCTAGCCTCTTTCATTAAGTGCAATAATGTAGCTGGGTGATGAATACAGCAGTGTGTGTCGCTTCACACGGAGCGTGGCGCTGGGAAGGCATGGCGCTCTATCTTATCTTTACAAAGCGCCTTCTGCCCAGCGGGGACCAGCGCATATGTCATAATTAGAAAACACTTAAGTTAGCAAAGCCAAGGCAGATAGGCAGCCTCTAATCACAGGCCATAAGCAGGTGGTGGTTAATTGTAGATCAGAATCACTCAGATGTTGATACATAATGATGGCTCCTTGAAGCATGATGGTAAATTGCAGCACTCTCACTGTCTTTCACACACAGAGACACGCACACAGAGACACACACAGAGACACACACACACAGGGACACACACACACAGGGACACACACAGAGAGAGACATACTCTCTCTTTTTGAGGAATAGTTCTTGAATAAATAAAATGCCTCAGGATGATGGAGAAGACTTGAAGTGGAATTCAAATGTCTCAATTTGTCTTCTTGTCATCCTTTTCAGGTCTTATTGGCCAATCAAAGGGAAACTGAAAGAGGAAAAACATTTCAGTAAATTGACAATGGATCTTTTTTTGACAAATAATTATTTTGGGACAATGGATTTTTTTTCTCTGAGAAATGAATGAACAACTGTCTGTTTTTTTTCTGGAAGTAATGCTTTTGATCAGGATGTTCTATGAAACTAAATCAAACAGCATTGTATTGCAAGTGATGTTCTGTATTAACCTCCAGTGACTGAAGTRTAATGGTACATTATATTTTCTCTGATAGGAGAGAGGTATACAAGCTCCCATGTGGGTGGAAAAACAAGAACACAAACAAAAGAGTGAAAGCCCAGAGAACAGTGAAAGATGAATGTGTGTGTTGGTGTCGGTGTCGGTGTCTGTGTGTGTGGCAGGGGAGCTGTTAGCATTATAGGGAGCAGTATAGGGAGCCCACCTGAGTGTCTGTTCAAACTGCGTGTGATAGGCAACCTCAGAAAAGACACAGGAAGAGGAGGGGTACACATAGTGCACCTTTGGCAGAGATAGAATGCTCACCCTGGGAGTAAAACAAACGCTCTCGGCTGAACCCTGGCAACATGCCTGCTTTTAGTGTCTTCCAGGCCAATCCGAGGGGGAGAGATTATTTGTGTCATGCCGAGTCAAAGTGTCCATCTCCTACTTGAGTCTTTAGAGAGGAAGACAGCCCTGTGCTAATGCCCTGCGCATTCACTGCCGAACTAGGTCATTTAACAATGGAGTGAGCAGCAGTCGGCACTCTCCCCCTGCATAATACATTAAGTGTAATGTGCAGCAACTATTCAGAGGGCCCCGAAAGCTGTTATTTTATTCTGTAAATGCACACGGACATGACGTTTAACATTGTCACAGGCGAGCTGAATGAACGGGTTTCATTGTGCGTCAAGTACAACATGATGCCAAGTTTAATCTAAGCATAAAGCGACATGACAAAAGGGAGAACACGGTGTGTTCTATAAAGCATGAGCCCTGAATACGTGATGGCTGCTGAGCTCTGGGTGCTAGCGCCAGACAGACAGACAGACAGACAGACAGACAGCAAAGATTACAGAGGGAAAACCTGAGCGCTGCAAGGAGAGGGCCCCAGTCCCTATTGTGTGCTCGGGATCACAAAGTGTTCCTCTATAACTCTATTTACAGCACCCCTGGCTCCTACTGTCTCTACCTCCCTCCCTCCTGTCATACATTATAGCATCTGCTGAATGCAGGCAGGGATGATAAAGGCAAGCTCAATACACTTCCATCATGTCAAAGGAGCGGCTCTACAATAGAGCTAGCAGTTATTTCAAAGAGATAATGTGTTTCAGAAATGACTCATTCAGTTATTCTACTGATCAGCTATTCTCTTGATATGGAAAGAGATGTACTGTATATGCAGCCGTTTGTTCAGGTTCCTCATTGTCTCTCTCTCTCTTTCCTCTCTGTTTCTGTGTACTGTAGGAGCGGGCACACTTTGAGAGCCTTGGTCACCATCTTAGCAAACTGGGCGAGGATGGCAAAATTGGCCACAGAGTCATCGACCTCACCAGGCCAGAGGATCTGGATGGTAAGTACAGACTTCTCTCCTATAGTTTTCCCATGCTGAAAACCATCCAGTCAGTTCTATGTGACAGTGAATTCTTCAGGCTGCTGCCTGCATCCCCCCAGTGCACAGTGTGTTCCTATAGTGGACCAGAGAGAGGTGAGGGCTGCCAGAGCAGTAGACCAGGGGGAGCTGGGTTGGGGGGATAGTGGTGTTTGAAGGCCTGGGTTGGGGGGATAGTGGTGTTTGAAGACCTGGGTTGGGGGGATAGTGGTGTTTGAAGGCACCCACCGCTCCTTGGTTTTCACAGGTAAGTGAGGGGAGGACAGGGTGCCTGAGGACAAAGCTGGCCCTTCTCCAGGCCTGGCCCCGGCTGCCGCTGCACTTGTTTGAGGTCCTGGGCACAGAGGTGTAAATTCGTGTAGCACCCGTGTGACAAAGCGCCATCTCCCTTTGTGGGCCTGGAGCGTAAACAGTGGCGAGGAATGCCTYGATGCGCCAATGTTTGTCTGACGTAAATATTTGTGTCAGTTTCCATGGCACTTCAGAGCCCCGAGCAGAGGGAAAATGAATCAGGCTCACCTTTAATAGCTGCAACATTCTCAAGATGGAGGGAGAGATATTTCTCARGACAATACAAGAGCACTCGCCTCTTTAAGATCCCTTCTAAACGCACTTTTAAAACATTTCCCACCAWTTTCCCCATTTCCCAACATTCCCAACAAAATAATTACAACACACAACGTTTCACAAATTGTATGGTCTACCTCACATAAACCTGCTTGTTGACAAAGTCAAAGAACTGAAACATAAATGAGTTGTCTTGTCTGCTTTCACATCACACCCATAAATTCAGGATTAGAGGTGCAGTTAGTGGCCATAGMGGGATAGTTCCCACGTCGTCAACCGCAGCAGACTCTGTCCCACCCCTCTGGCCCTCAGGGCAGATGTTCTCTAGGTCCTCAGCCTCTCCCAGTTACCCCAGTGGGAACCTTTCTTCTGTGGCTACTGTGGAGTCAGGACAGGAGCAAGGCGCGCACCAGCCCCTGTCGTCAGGGATCAGTTGTGYCCTTTTATGTCCTRTGCAGGGCMGAGGGAAAGGCYAGCGCCAGAYGCCTCTGGGAAGTGAGTTCCCAGCAGGCTGTGGATTAGGAGGAGGCAGGGAGGAGAGGAGAGGCAGGGCCCACGGAGGTCCTCTTCCCAGGGGGAGAGAGAGAGTGGTGGCTAGAAGCCAGAGACATGCACATAGCTCACCAACACAGTCACCATTTCATCTATCTCCACAAATATATCTGTCTGTTTCAACAGCACCGCCAGATGAATGATGTGAACAGGGTTTTAACATGATGCCCACCACATTAAAGCCTGTTTTTACAACCRCAATCTGTTTACTTTGGAGAACAAGATATGTGTTAACTTTTGAGGTTCTTGTTTGGAGGCATTATGTTGAGCAAATCTAAGAAAATGCATGTTTACTATGAGAATGGATAGGATATAACAATTATAATAACATTATTATCATTATTTACTTTAATTATTTGCCATTTTCAAATAATCATAGCTGTCAACAGCATTTTCAACCGCTTAAACTTAAGTGATTTCTTGAGGGAGAGCCAGGTACTACATGTAAATATGGTTCATTATTTTAAAGCAGGGACTTTTTATTCTGCAACACGCTATTCCACAGCAGCACAGAGTGTACTGCAGACACCTTTCTGCACCCCAACATGAGGAAAACTACTGGTAGAGATGTGTATAAGAGACAGAGCACAGAGTGTACTGCAGACACCTTTCTGCACCCCAACATGAGGAAAACTACTGGTAGTATCTGAATATACCTGAACAGGCTGTAGCTGCTACCTAGTGACTGTAGGTCTGTCAGGGCAGGGGTCAATCTCCCTGCAGAGGAGAGACAGTGTTATTCAGAAGACCACTGTACAGAAGGCCTCGCTGCAGTTCACAGAAAGCTTTAGGTTGCTTAAACTAATATTTGCAAAGCATGCAGCAACCAAATTAACAGCTGCCAAAGTTCTAACGAGGGCCATTGGAAAATAGTGGCGTGGTATGAGAATAGATAGRATTTCCTTCATTTTGGAAAGCCACGAGCCACATGCATCAGCTCACCGCAAAGTCATTAGGTCTTYTTAAGCTCAGATGAAAAACATGAACAAATACCACAAAAGGCCTCAACCCAGCCTCTTTGTTCATTCACATATGGCTTGGTAGAAGTAGAATGACACGCGGGTTGTGTGTTTATCTAAAGCGCCTCCGCCAGAGAGGGTCSTGGGAGAACAAAGGGGGCGTTGAGAGATGCAGGGAGGCAGGAAACAGAGTTCATCGGAACGCACAGCACAATATCAGCCAAGGAGAAATAAGCAAGGCAGCTTGGCTAAGTGGAAATATGCTAATAGACTYCTTATGGGRTAGGAGAAACAGTAGTGTTGTACTTTTGTTGTACAGTAACAGACAGTGATGTTGTGTTTATTTGTCTTGGTAGCTCAGAGCTGTTGTTCAGTTTATTATCAGATGATT